>NC_048219.1:73666941-73676605 GCF_002007445.2 Ailuropoda melanoleuca | reverse complement strand
ACCCCAACAAAAAAAAAAAAAAAAAAAAATCAAGTTGGACCCTTCTATTACACCATAATTCAAAATAGAGTAAAGACCTAAAAGAGCCAAACTTATGAAACTTAGGAGAAAACAAGGGGGAAATTTTCATAACCTGAAATGTTGCAATGACTATGTGACTATGAGACCAAAATACAGGCAATGAAAGTAGAATAAATTGGACCACATCAAAATTAAAACCTTTTATACATCAAAAGGCACAATTAATAGAGTGAAAAAGCCACCTATGGAATGGGAAAAAATATATGCAACTTATCTTTATGATAAGGGATTGATAACCAGAAGATATAAAAAATTCCTAATCATTAAAAAAATGAAAATCAAGGGGTGCCTGGGTGACTCAGTCAGATAAGTGTTCAACTCTTGGTTTTGGCTCAGGTCATCGTCTCATGGGTTGTGAGATGAAGCCCCATGTCAGCGTCCATGATCAGTGGGGCATCTGCTTGAGATTCTCACCCTCTGCCCCTCCCCCCACTTGCTCATGCACTCTTTCTCTCAAATAAATAAATCTTTTTAAAATATTTAAAAAAATGCAAATCAAAACCACAATGAAATCACTTCACACTGATTAGGATAACTACTCTCAAAAAATAGAAAATAACAAATATTGGTGAGAATGTGGAGAAACTGACACACTTGCACTGTTGGTGTGAATGTAAAATAGTGCAGCCATTTTTACTTTTTTTGTTCTCAGGCTGGAAGATAACTTTATCTGGGGGCATATGTTTCATGCAAAATTACTAAGCCTTGAAATACTACCATGGTTCTTAAAATAGAAAATTAGATCATATCTTTCTGGAAAAAATGTTTTTGATAAGTGAAATCCAGCCTCTCTAGATGAATGACCATTTACTTACCTTACAAGATGCTTTTAGGGTATTAAGTCTCCTCAAACCACCTTCTAGCCACACAGCAAGCAAGGAACCATGTGTTTCTCTTATCATTTTGCTGAGCCCAAAGAAAAGAATACTCTATGAAAAAGAGTGTGGCAGTTCCTCAAAAAATTAAGTCTAGAATTACCATATGATCCAGCAAGTCCACTTCTGGGTATATACAATGAAGATAATTCAAATCAATGGTCATTAAAATACATCTGCACATCCACATTCAAAGTGCCATTATTCAAAATAGCCATAAAGTAGAAGGAACCCAAGTGTACATCCATGGATGAATGGATAAACAAAACGTGGTATTTACATATGATGGAATACTATTCAGCCTTAAAAAGGGTAGAAAATTATACAATATTCAACAACATTGATGAAACCTGAGGATATTATACTAAGGGAAATAAGCAAGTCCGTCACAAAAAGATAAGTACTGTATAGTTTCAGTTCTATAAGGTACCTACAGTAATCAAATTCATAAAGACAGAAAACAGAACAGCAGCTACCAAGGGTTGGAAGGAGGATGTGGTATCATTGCTTATCATTGTTTTGTGAGATGAAAAGTTCTAGAGATTGACTGCACAACAGTGTGAATGTACTCAACACTACCGAACAGTACAATCAAAACGGTTAAGATGATAAACATTAAGTTGTGTGAAAAATACTTTAAAAAAAGAGAGCTAGATAGAGCCTAACATATAAAATTAAATTAAAAAGGTTGATAAATTTAAAAAATGAAAATCCTGCCTGTCTGTTTTGTTGTTGTTGTTGCTACTTCTACATGACCATATAATGAAGGTATTATGAGTGGTTGTTGACTATTAAGCCACAGGTTTCCGGACCATGATAAACTACATCTATACGTGATTCAAGGAAAACATATTGAGTATTCCTGATTTGCAGAACTCTTGTCCCATGACATCAATTTGGGATTTAGCAGATGAGATTTAGGATTGTCTAATTTTGGGAAATGGTGAGGACATTTTTTTACAGTATGTAAAATCATAATAGCCATAATATTAATAGCAGCTATCACTTACTGAATAACCTCTATTTGTCAAGCATGATACTGGCCTTTAAAGTTGGATCACTCCATTTATTTCTTTAGATAATTCCATGAAATGGACATCATTATTATTACCATTTTTACAGATCCTTAAACAAGGCATCAGATTAAAAAAACAAAACTAGCTTAGGGTTCTACAGTTATGAAAATGTCTACACCTGGAATATGAAGCCAAGTACTTAAATTCTCAAATATCATACCATAAATAAATTAGGCATGGATGTTCTTGATTATGTATGCTTGGAAAGAAAGGGGTGCGCGTGTGCGTGTGTGTGTGTGTGTGTGTGTGTGTGTATGTGTGTATGTGTGTCATCTTTCTACCTTGTAACAAGAAGATGCCTAATCAACCTAGAGTCAGAGCCTAATGAACAAATTTGAACCTTCAGATTCATCCGTGTCTATGTCCTGATGAACTCTTTGCTTCTCAGTATTAATCAGGTAATTTCATTTAAGTTACCTTTGGCAAGGTAATATGTAAGGTCTTCAGTTCTTTCCTTATGACAATGAAGATATTACATTGCATCTTTTATTAATTAATTGATCGATTTAGCATATGTGTTCAGGATCCCTTTCTACTAAACTAAGGTACTGAAGATTCTGTTAAGATCGAATAATTTTAGTTCCACTCTCAAGTCTAATATGAAGTAAGGCTTTAATACAGAATCAATAAATGATTGCTAAATAAGTGAATTCAATATGCATTTCAAAGTTTCTAGACCAAAAATCTTTAACTACAGTTGGACACATGGCTATAAAGTTTGTGTGCAACAAACACTAGAGAAATGATAGAGATTTGAGGACAACCTCCCCAAATATTTATTATTTTGTGTCCTCATTTGTCACCCAAAACTGATACAAAGAAAAACTATTTTATTTGAAATTTTACTTCTTAAATTAAGGCCAATAGTCAAATAAATGAGCAAAGAAGAGTTTGAAGCCAAATGTGGGCCAGATATTTTTTTCTTTTAAGAAACGTCTTTCTTTCTCTTTTCTTTGTGTGTGTGTGTATGGCCTGACTGAAAACACAGCTTCCACATCCAGAACAAATAAAATAGCATAAAACACACTTACTTACGGAACAGCTCCTCACGAGTCACATTAACCTCCACTGCAGATTGAGTTTCTAAATTATGCCCTTTCTTTCTTGTGCCCAATCAAAATGAACACTTCTGAAATTCTGTTCACCAAGGGCTTATATTTTGTGGTGTTTTAAAATAAGTATCAGTTGACCTGATTTTTCAAGATATATGAAATTCAGGCAGGTTATGCTATTTGTTCTTATGTAAAGCTGCAGTATTTAAAATATATAAAATCATTTGTTTGCAACAATTTCATTGCCTGAGATGACTTAGAATGACAAATAGTGGGGTTATTTCCTCTTTTTTTTTGATTGTTCATTATTAAGTACCTAATAGGTACATAACACGATTCATGCTTACAAGAGAAAAAAAGATAGAGACCCCAGGTTCTATGAGCTTGAATTTTAAGTGAAGACAAGACACATAGTGTTTGTTACAAAAACAGTGACCAACCCCCAGAGATAACTGAAATGGAATGAGATTAGGACTGGCCAATAGTGGGAAAATGCAAGTGTGAAACTATAAATTCTAACTGTAGAGTGAAATGTATCAGAAAATTATTTAGCTCTAGAGTTTAAAGGCACAAAGCACACGTTTACTCTCTACTTTACTGTTTCGATAGGTCTTCGTCATCATCAGAGCCACCGTCACCTTCATAACTAACATTTATTAAACACTTGGAATGTTCCAGGGACTGCTTCAAGAACTTGCCATATATCGATTCATTAATTTTTACCAAACCCCTGTAGATTAAGGGTACACACTGCACTCTTTGTAAAGATGAAGAAGCTGAGGCAGAAGAAGGAGTTGTCCAAAGCCAGGCATGTGGCAAGTCATAAAGCTGGGTTTAGATACATTGTGACAGACAAGTGGACCACTGAGCTCACATTTTCACCTTCTTTTGGACAATACAGTTGGCTTGACAATTTGTTTACACTGTTTCCAGTTTTATATAAACTATTCTTCTGTTAGTATCTTTGTTCTAAAAATACTATTAAAATATAAATCTTTTTCTGTTGTTTCAAGTTTTTATTTAAATTCTAGTTAGTTAACATATAGGTGTCATATTGGTTTCTGGAATAGAATTAAGGAATTATCACTTACATATAACATCCAGTGCTCATACGTATCCCCCTTAACACCCATCACCCATTTAGCCTATCCCTCACCTACCTCCCCTCCAGCAACCTTCAGTTTGTACTCTACAGTTAAGAGTCTCTTATGGCGGGGTGCCTGGGTGGCTCAGATGATTAAGCGTCTGCCTTCAGCTCAGGTCGTGCTCTCCGGGTGCTGGGATTGCGCCCCATGTTGGGCTCCTGGCTCAGCGGGGAGTCTGCTTCTCCCTCTCCCTCTCCCCCTGCTTATGCTCTCTCTCTCTGTATCTCTCTGTCTCAAATGAATAAATAAAATCTTAAAAAAAGAGTCTCCTATGGTTTGCCCCTCTCCCTTTTTTCTTCCCCCTCCCCCTATGTTCATCTGTTTTGTTTCTTAAATTCTACATATGAGTGAAATCATATATTTGTCTCTCTCTGACTGACTTGTTTCACCTAGCATAATACACTCTAGCTCCATCCAAGTCATTACAAATGGCAAGATTTCAGTCTTTTTGAGGGCTGAGTAATATTCCATTGTATACAAATAATGCTACTTTTTATCCATTCATCAGTTGATGGACATTTGCGATCTTTCCATAATTTGGCTATTGATAATGCTGCTACAAACACTGGATTTCATGTGTTTCTTTGAATCAGTATTTTTACTAGGTAAAATACCTATTTACCTAGGAAAATATTTACTAGGTAAATACCTAATAGTGCAATTGCTAGGTTGTAGGGTAATTCTATTTTTAATTTTTGAGGAACCTCCATACTGTTTTCCAGAGTAGCTGCACCAGTTTGCATTCCCACCAATAGTGTAAGAGGGTTCCCCTTTCTCCACATCCTCACCAACATCTATTGTTCCCTGTATTGTTAATTTTAGCCATTCTGACAGGTGTGAGGTGATACCTGTTTGATTTGTATTTCCCTGATGACGAGTGATGCTGAGCTTCTTTTCATGTGTCTGTTTGCCACCTGTATGTCTTCTATGGAAAAATGTCTATTTGTGTCTTCTAACCATTTCTTAACTGAATTATTTGTTTTTTGGGTGTTGAGTTTGAGTTCTTTGTAGATTTTGGACACTAACATTTAACTCTTTTTCAGATATGTCATTTTCAAATATCTTCTCCCACTCCACATTCTTCTGCCTTTTAGTTTTGTTGACTGTTTCCTTCACTGTGCAGAAGATTTTTACGTTGATGAAGTCCCAATAGTTCATTTTTGCTTTTGTTTCCCTAGACTCCAGAGACATGTCTAGAAAGAAGTCACTATGGCTGCTGTCAACAATGTTACTACCTGTGTTCTCCTCTAGGATTTTTATGGCATCAGGTCTCACATTTAGGTCTTTAATCCATTTTGAATTTATTTTTAAGTATGGCATAAGAAACTGTCCAGTTTCACTCTTCTGCATGTGGCTGTCCAATTTTCCCAACGCCATATGTTGAGGACACTCTCTTTGTCCCATCGCATATTCTTTCCTGCTTTATTGAAAATTAATTGACCATATAGTAGCAGATTCATTTCTGGGTTTTCTAATCTGGTCTCTTGTTCCATGTGTCTATTTTTGCTTTAGTACCATACTGTCCTGGTCACTACAGCTTTGTAATATAACTTGAAGTCCAGAACTGTGATGCCTCCAGCTTTGCTTTCCTTTTTCAAGGTTGCTTTGGCTATTTGAGGTCTTTTGTCATTCCATACAAATTTTAGGATTGTTTTTCGTAGTTCTGTGAAAAATGTTGTTGGTGTTTTGGCAGGGATATAAACATATAGACAAAAAAAAGTCCAGGATCAGATGGCTTCACAGGCAAGTCTTACAAACACTGAAAAGAGTTAATATCTACTCTTCTCAAACTATTCCAAAAAATAGAAAAAGAAGGAAAACTTCAAAATCCATTCTATGAGGTCAGCATTACCCTGATACCAAAACCAGACAAGGACTTCACTAACAAGAACCATAGGCCAATATTCCTGATGAACATGGATGCAAAAATTCTCAATAAAATACTACAAATAAAATCCAACAGTGCATTAAAAGAATCTTTCAAGTGGGATTTATTCCTGGGCTGCAAGGGTGGTCCAATATTTACAAATCAATGTGATACACCACATTAATAAGAAAAAGGATAAGAACTATATCTATTCAATAGATGCAAAAAAAATGACAAGGTATGTTCCCTTTCATGATAAAAACCCTCAACAAAGTAGAGATACAGGGAACATACCTCAATATCATAAAGGTCATAATATGAAAACCCACAGCTAATATCGTCCTCGATGGGGACAAACTGAGAACTTTTCCTCTATCGTTAGGAACAAGACAGGGATATCCACTCTTACCACTGCTATATAACATAGTACTGGAAGTCCTAGCCACAGCAATCAGACAACAAAAATAAATAAAAGGCATCTAAATTGGCAAGGGGCAAGTCAAACTTTCAGCATTTGCAGATGACATGATACTGTATATAGGAAACCTGAAAGATTCCATCAAAAAACTGCTAGAAGTAATAAATGAATTGAGTAAAGTTGCCAAATACAAAATCAGTGTACAGAAATTTGTTGCATTTCTATATTTCTATACACCAATAATGAAGCAGCAGAAAGAGAAATCAAGGAATCAATCCCATTTACAACTGCACCAAAAAACATAAGGGATAGGAATAAACCTAACCAAAGAGGTGAAAGACCTGTACTCTGAAAACTATAAAATACTGTGAAAGAAATTGAAGATGACACAAAGAAATGGAAAGATATTCCATGCTTATGGATTCGATGAATATTGTTAAAATGTCTATTCTACCCAAAGCAATCTATACAAGTATCTATCAAGATACTTCTTTATTTTGTTAACACCCAGCTTAAATACTAGATAATTTGGACAGCTTTTTGAGAATTCAATGGAAAGATGACTTTTTCTTCAATTTTGTTTGAAGTCTTCTAATCATAATTACTTACAGAAGCACCTGGATTGACCAGCTGACCTGATGAATTGACTTTTTCTCAAATATTAGTTGTACTCTCAGAGACATTCTGGTCACACAAATGTAACATTCATCATGTCACATAAAGAACTCAATGAAGCCATGCGTTACAGAATTCTCTTTTTGGTAACACCTAATATTCAGTCTTTAAAATGTTATCAAGTCAACTTGTACATATGGAATCTCCTTATTGTTACATTTAACTTCACTGCTTCTCTACTTTCTCTCTTTTTTTTAATGAAAATAACTTGTAAACAAAAGGGAAACTGAGTGTAAACCCTAACACATTATTTACACAAATACATTCTTCTATGTAGATATAATTAATGCTTAGATCTATATACACTATATTTCCCTAAACACACATAAAGAAAACTCCTGAATGGAGTAGGAGTATAAATGGTCTTACATGGGAAAGAATTGTCCAATTGAGTTACATTTGGGAATGCTTAGAAATTATTCATTGAGCATCTAATATATGCATACAACAGAGCAAAATAAACATACTTATTAGTTTATAATCTAGTGTGGGGATTCAAATGATATAGAGAAAATAAGCAATATAAATTGATAGAGGAAACTGTGATTTCAAGTGAGTATGGACTTAACTAAAATACATATGTTTAAAGGCCCATTTCAGAGAAATGAGATGCAGATCTCCAAAGACTCTAGATGTATAAGAGAAGTCTAGTGTGATGTACTGTTTTTAAAACTCATATCAGATTTGTGGTTACTGTAAATGGATAGATTATAAACAAAAAAAATCTGAATTAAGGCTACTGTATTCCATCCTAGCACAGGAAATCACTTCATGTTATGGCAAAAGAAAGAAAAAACAAACAAGTAGGCTTATTATAAAGTACCCTGAATTTGATTTATTAGGTATTTCTGTTTTTTAATGTCAAGATGAGAAATTTAACACTCACGTAGAGGAAATCCCCACCTTCAGCTTTCTTCGGCCCGTGTTTCTATGTAAATGTGGAAGGAAAAAAAGTCAGCACCTAAAAAATAGTCAAAGGCCTTGGTTTCCTCAAATTCCTTCATATGTGGAGATGTGCATACATGTGGTTTTGTACATAAAACACACACACATATAGAGTTCTACTTAACTCTGAAGAAAATATATATATATATCTGAGTGGAAAATTGGAATTAAATCTCATTTATTTTCCCCACCAGCTGAAGATATCCACATGGTTATAAGCAGTATATTCTGAAGAAAAATGAGACCTTTAAGTCTCCTTATTTCATGGATTGAGGTGGGGTAGAAAGGAACCTAGCACTTTGTAAGGAATTATATTTCTCATGCAACTTTTCTCTCATTCCCAGCATGAAAGGAATGGAAAACATTCTGAATTTCTCTGGAGTAGCTACGTACAAATTCCATTCTTTTTCTCCTTATTTACTAACAAGGCAAACAGAATTTTCTACAATAACATTGTCATGATTTGTTTCATTTCCAGAAGCATGCTGGTTTCTTTTTCTGGTATATTCCACTTTTTTTTTTTTTAAAGATTTTATTTATTTATTCGACAGAGATAGAGACAGCCAGCGAGAAAGGGAACACAAGCAGGGGGAGTGGGAGAGGAAGAAGCAGGCTCATAACGGAGGAGCCTGATGTGGGGCTCCATCCCATAATGCCAGGATCACGCCCCGAGCCGAAGGCAGACGCTCAACCTCTGTACCACCCAGGCGCCCCTATTCCACATTTTTTTTTTAAATCAAAAAAGACTATACTCAGAATTTCCAGCATAAATGAAATTTCTCTTAAAAAAAATCTTTAACATGAAAAGTTCCTCTCATGTGTCTCCTAACACCTTATCACAAATAAATACAAATTTTTGTGTGATTATTATTATTATTACTCTTATTGCAATTGCCTATTTCCTCAATCAGAGTGTAAGTTCTTTGTCTTTCTTGAGAATGATTTTCCTAGAATCCAGGCTTCATGTCTTTCTTATNCCTTCATATGTGGAGATGTGCATACATGTGGTTTTGTACATAAAACACACACACATATAGAGTTCTACTTAACTCTGAAGAAAATATNAGAGTTCTACTTAAATCCGAAGAATATATATATCTGAGTGGAAAATTGGAATTAAATCTCATTTATTTTCCCCACCAGCTGAAGATATCCACATGATTATAAGCAGCATATTCTGAAGAAAAATGAGACCTTTAAGTCTCCTTATTTCATGGATTGAGGTGGGGTAGAAAGGAACCTAGCACTTTGTAAGGAATTATATTTCTCATGCAACTTTTCTCTCATTCCCAGCATGAAAGGAATGGAAAACATTCTGAATTTCTCTGGAGTAGCTACGTACAAATTCCATTCTTTTTCTCCTTATTTACTAACAAGGCAAACAGAATTTTCTACAATAACATTGTCATGATTTGTTTCATTTCCAGAAGCATGCTGGTTTCTTTTTCTGGTATATTCCACTTTTTTTTTTTTTAAAGATTTTATTTATTTATTCGACAGAGATAGAGACAGCCAGCGAGAAAGGGAACA
>NC_048219.1:73658315-73666841 GCF_002007445.2 Ailuropoda melanoleuca | reverse complement strand
AGTAGTGATTATGGAATAATAAGCTAATTTCTATGTTTAAAAAAATTAAATATGTATTGCATATGTATCACATGCCATTTTAATCATGACTTTTCATATACAGTTCCTTATACATATTATAGATTATAAATGTTTCTGAGTTGTATTTTATATTTGATTTATAATAAAATTTTAATAGATGTGAGGAAAAAGGTAAAATATTACACATACAAAAGCAATTGTATTAGTTCCCATGCAATGCAAAAATCATATTAATGTCTTTATTAATTTTTATAACAAGAATAGTTTGAAGTGTTTGTTGTTTCTGTACCTGCACAATAATACTCTTAAGCTTATAATTATACACCATAGGGTCGCCTTGGTGGCTCAGTCAGTTAAGCTGCTGCCTTCGGCTCAGGTCAAGATCCCAGGGTCTTGGGATCAAGCCCCGCATCGGGCTCCCTGCTCAGTGGAAAGCCTGCTTCTCCCTCTCCCTCTGCCTGCCACTTCCCCAGCTTCTGCTTGCTCTCTCTCTGTCAAATAAATAAATAAAATCCTTAAAAAATAATTATATAAAATCTTTAAAAAATAATTATACATCATAAATCTGTATTTAATATCAGCATTCATCTTTATATAAATATAATTATTTTGAAGGTAGAATTATGATTTCACCAAATGTATATATGATTTTGTTTTTTTCTGAGTATTTCTTTGTCACTTTTTAATTGTAGAGTTGACACACTGTTACATTAGTTTCAGGAGTACAACACAGCAATTCAACCTCTCTATACCTTATGCAATGCTCACCACAAGTGTACCTATCATCTGTCACCATACAACACTATTATAATACCTTTGACTGAGCTTTTATTCCCGTGACTTATTCATTCTGTTACTGGAGGCCTGTATCATCTTCTACTTCCCTTCACCCATTTTCTGCCCCCCCCCACCTCTTTCCCCATGTACATAAGAATTTTGTCAGCAATTTAATGTGATCAACTCAGTTCATCCTGGCCATTCTGTATCGAGGTTCCTCAGCTTTCCATTCTCGGCCTCCTCTCTTTTAGCTCTACATAATCTATCTGAGAAATCACTCATTCATCTGTGAAGGCTCCCAATTCTTTATTTTCAATCAAGTCTTCCTTTAGATTTTTAAATACATCTGTCATATATTGATGTTTTATCTCTTGATGTAGAGTCAACACTATAAATTGAGAAAAAAAATTTCAGCTTAATGAAATTTTAGACCTCTGACACAACTTGCAAAAGTCTTACTTCAGAGGACTAGTTTTAAAAAAAACAGTATTATTTAGATTATAACCTACTTTAAAATAAAGTCTTTTCAAATTTTTTGGAGAATTCTGTTCCTTGGGTTTTGTAAGTCTTTAAAAAACAGGCATGTAGTTCAAAGAAAATTATTAAACTAGTCANCTTAAAAAGCAGGCGTGTAGTTCAAAGAAAATTATTAAACTAGTCATGAAAATGACTTCTTGTTTCATGAATTCAATGGATTCTTTTTTTAAGGATTTAAAAAAAGAGAGAGAGAGAGCACGCATATGAGCCAGGGGAGGGGCAAAGAAGCAGACTCCCTGCTGAGTGGGGAGCCCAATGTGGGTCTTGATCTCAGAACCCTGGGATCATGACTGAGCCACTCAGGCACCCAATTCAATGGGTTCTTGAATGCCAAATGATATATTACTGCACATTAAAATACCTGAGTATATGCTTGCTTATCTTGCTCTGTTCAGAAATTTCGAGATTGGGTTAAACTCTTACTAAATACCTACCTTTGCTAGGTCTTTATCTGTGACATTAGCATCTTCACGTACAAATGAATAACTCATTGATATTTAATAAACTGATGTCAAATATGGATTGCCTACCTATTTTCTTTTTTAATGATGAGTAATGATCACCATTTGGAAACATGAAAGTCTTCTTCAGTCAGTGTTCGATATTAAATTGTATCCAGTTTATGAAAAGGTGTATTTACTTAGTAATTTAATTGATGATATTTTCTGCCTTTATTTCAATCAACAGCTTAATCCATCGCTAATAAAAAGAGAAACATTCTTCAGTCATTATTAGTTTACTGATGACTTAGAGGGCAAATAATCATAATTGTTTGTTTTTTCAGGGACATAATTAGTGAAAATCCTTGTTCTTAGATAATTTTGCTCAATGATTAGGAATATGTATAAAAAAATTCTAGAATCTAGAGGGTTTTTTTTTTTAGTAATTTACCTTTTTTCCCCTTTTTTGGCCAAACATGAACTCCTGTGGTCAAGTAATAAAAATTAAATTTGTTTAACTATAAATGACATCAAGGATGGAGTAAGCAAGCAAATTTATTATCTTTTGTTTATTTTCCTAATTGTTTATTTTCTAATGCCCTCCACAGACTGACAGACACATAAACTACCTTTTTTCTGCCTATGCCCTGCATCTGTCTCAGTGTCAAGTTAGTTGCTTCATGTTATACACAAATAGCACCAGGGGCTTATTTCCCATTTGTTTTTATGTCATCACTTTAGAAAAGGTATCTCTGTGAGAAAATCTCTGTGAGACTTTGAAATGACTGCTTCTAATCAAATGCTGCATTTAAACATCATGTATTGTGCGTTTCTGCAGAAAGCATTTACACAAGAAAGTCTCAATAATATTATACTCATGGTATAATTATTATATTAATATTGGTATAAATATTATGGTATAAAATATTATATTAATATTATACTCATGGTATCATGTTATTATTGAGAATTTCTTGTGTAAATGCTTTTTGCAGAAACTCACAATACATGATGTTTAAATGCAGCATTTGATTAGAAGCAGTCATGAGAGACTATGGACTCTGGGAAACAAACTGAGGGCTGCAGAGGGGAGGGGGTGGGGGAATGGGATAGGCTGGTGATGGGTAGTAAGGAGGGCACGTATTGCATGGTGCACTGGGTGTTGTATGCAAGTAATGAATCATGGAACTTTACATCAAAAACTAGGGATGTACTGTATGGTGACTAACATAATATAATAAAAAGATATTATTAAAAAATAATAATAATGACATTATACTATGTACCTATATTTGTTTTCTTTTCACATTTTATATAAATGCTCAGGATTTATATTGGCTACATTTTATTTTACAAACATAACCAAAAGTATTCATTTTATCATTTATTCACTGAATGTCTACTGAGCTCTTTTTGTGGACTCAGACTCCACGCTAAGTACTGTGCATAGAACTGTGACTAAATCTGTGAAGGTTTCTCAGTAAAATCTTCAATGTGATGTTGGAAAGACAGAAATACATAAAGTAACAAGTAAATCAGTGACTCTGCATACCATCTGACCTTTAATTAAAGTTAGAGGTAATATCAGAGAGTGATGGGGACATTGGTTGCTTGAGTTTTTTTTTATAAACAATAAATCTTAGCCTTAACAACTGGGTTCCTTATGTATCAATATTTATCATTATATTATACTTTATATATGTATTATTTATAATTTTACTTTAATATATATATATACACAATACTATATAAACTAAATTATCTGAATTTCTGACTTTTTAAACATGAAAAGTTAAAAATTTCACTAATACACTTTTGATGGTTCTGCTTAAAATATTTATCTTGAGAAATTTAAAGGGTTTATTTATATATTTTTTCTTTTAAGCATAGTAGGATTACACATTATTTCATGTTTTCACTGAGATTATTTCAGAAATGTACGCATTTCAATTATTTTTATAATTGTATGCTTGGGAACTCTGATATTAATTTTGCAAAGTAGTTGATTTTAATTTTACTTTTTCAGTGAATAAACACAAATTATATTGGACAAGATTCCAATCTGAAGATCAGTAAGTGTTAGTTCTATACTACTGGGAGCTAAGAAGAGAATTTTGAGAGTCTAAACATCATTCCGAGAGGAATGACAACCTATAGGCCAATTGAAAGAGACCTTTTGGAAGGCAAGTGAATGTGAATAATGCTGAAGGGCAGTGGGAAAGTTATGGCTTTTCAAGGACAACTGAACTGACGTCAATGTAAGAGAATCTTAGGGACCCAAGAACATGGACATAGTCAACTCTCAGAGCAGTAGAGCAGAGCAGCTGAGGTATGACAAAATAACTACATACAGACTGAGAAAGGCACATGTTGCAAACAAAGCAAGAAAACGGTAGTTTACAATATGCTCCACAATTTATGTTACATTGTCCGAAATGTGCTGCTGAAGTATTAATGAATGAAACTTACAGAAATCTAACATTAATTCCCTCTTTCTCTTTTTCTCTCTCTGTGTACATAGAGGTGTACTCCCCAGACACACCAATGTAGGGTAGGAAGAACATAAGGCAAATCAACTTCTTTCACTTAATGCAACATATGTTCTATAAGGTCAGAGCTATCGCATACCTCATATCTCTCTAGCTCCCCATTAGCCCCAACAGTGCCTAGTTCACAAGAGGCTGCAAAAATATTTTTAATGAATAATTGAACCACTCCTGCTTAAAAAGGAAGGAGATCCTAATGAGTATCTCTGTAGTTCTACTATAAGGTACAAAGGCAGGTGCTCAGAATCAGAAATGGAGAAACACTGATTTATGACTAAACTGCTTATTGTGTAAGCAACCCTAGTAGTAGCAAGGATTTCTNGTAGTCCAAAATGTGCTGCTGAAGTATTAATGAATGAAACTTACAGAAATCTAACATTAATTCCCTCTTTCTCTTTTTCTCTCTCTGTGTACATAGAGGTGTACTCCCCAGACACACCAATGTAGGGTAGGAAGAACATAAGGCAAATCAACTTCTTTCACTTAATGCAACATATGTTCTATAAGGTCAGAGCTATCGNATTGTCCGAAATGTGCTGCTGAAGTATTAATGAATGAAACTTACAGAAATCTAACATTAATTCCCTCTTTCTCTTTTTCTCTCTCTGTGTACATAGAGGTGTACTCCCCAGACACACCAATGTAGGGTAGGAAGAACATAAGGCAAATCAACTTCTTTCACTTAATGCAACATATGTTCTATAAGGTCAGAGCTATCGCATACCTCATATCTCTCTAGCTCCCCATTAGCCCCAACAGTGCCTAGTTCACAAGAGGCTGCAAAAATATTTTTAATGAATAATTGAACCACTCCTGCTTAAAAAGGAAGGAGATCCTAATGAGTATCTCTGTAGTTCTACTATAAGGTACAAAGGCAGGTGCTCAGAATCAGAAATGGAGAAACACTGATTTATGACTAAACTGCTTATTGTGTAAGCAACCCTAGTAGTAGCAAGGATTTCTTTTCATATGCACACTATACAGTAGATCATAAAGTGTAACATATAGATAAAAATATATACTTTTGAAATCATAACAAATCTATTAATTAAAATTATATTAAATTTTTAGTTTATAATTCTCTGAAGCAAAGTCATGTAATTAGGAGATTATAAAAATATAATCATTAAATGTTGGACAAGAAAAGCCTACCTAAAAGTTTACTAAGGCAGGACTGGAAGAAAGTGTAATGTCAGAAAAGGGATCAAGCTTTATGCTTTTATCAGAGCTTCTTCAATAGGGAATGAGGTGATGCTTTGGAGAATTCTAATTCCCATTTACAATTGCATCAAAAACCATAAGACACCTAGGAATAAACCTAACCAAAGGGGTAAAAGATCTGCACTCTGAAAACTGTAGAACACTTATGAAAGAAATCAAAGATGACACAAAGAAATGGAAAAACATTCCATGCTCATGGATTGGAGAACAAATACTGTTAAAATGTCTACAGTACCCTAAAGAATCTACACATTCATGCAATCCCTATTAAAACACCACCAACATTTTTCCCAAAGCTAGAACAAACAATCCTAAAATTTGTATGGAACCACAAGACCCCGAAAAGCCAAAGCAATCTTGAAAAAGAAAAACAAAGCTGGAGGCATCACAATTTCAGGCTTCAAGCTATATTACAAAGCTGTAGTCCTCAAGACAGTATGGTACTGGCACAAAAGCAGATAGATCATATGGAACAGAATAGAGAACCCAGAAATGCACCCACAACTATATGGTCAACTAATCTCTGACGTAGCAGGTAACAGTATCCAATAGGAAAAAGACAGTCTCTTCAAAAAATCATGTTGGGAAAACTGGATAGAAACATGCAGAAGTATAAAACTTTCTTGTACCATACACAAAAATAAATTCAAAATGGATGCAAGAACTAAACATGAGATAGGAAACCATGAAAATCAATCCAGCGAAGAAGACAGGCAGTAAGCTCTCTGACATCTGCTGCAGCAACTTCTTACTAGACACGTCTCTGGAAGCAAGGAAAACAAAAGCAAAAATGAACAGGTGGGACCTCATCAACATTAAAAGCTTCTGCACAGTGAGAGGCACAATCAGCAAAACTAAAAGGCAACCTACAGACTGGTAGAAGATACCTGCAGATGACATAACTGATAAAGGATTAGTATCCAAAATCTATAAAGAACTTCTCAAACTCCACACTCAAAAAACAAATAATTCAGTTAGAAATGAGAAGACACAAATAGACGTTATTCCAAAAAAGACATAAAGATGGCGAACGGACACATGACAAGATGCTCCGCATCACTCATTATTAGGGAACTACACATCAAAACCACAGTGAGACAGCTAGCACCTCACACCTGTCAGAACGGCTAAAATTAATAACCCACGAAACAAAAATTGGCGAGGAATGTGGAGAAAGGAGAATCCTCTTACACTATTGGTGGGAATGAAAACTGGTGCAGTTACTCTGAAAAATAGGATGGATGTGCCTCAAAAGTTAAAAAAGAATTACCCTACAACCCAGCAATTGCACTACCAGGTATTTACCCAAAGGATACAAAAATACTGATTCAAAGGGGTATATGCACCCCAATGCTTATAACAGCATTATCAACAATAACCAAATTATGTCCATCAACTGATGAACGGATAAAGAAGTGGTATCTACAACACACACACCACACGCACACACACACACGAATATTACTCAGCCATCAGAAAGAATGAAATCTTGCTGTTTGCAATGACATGGATGGAGCTAGAGTGTATTATGCTAAGTTAAATAAGTCAGTCAGAGAAAGACAAATACCGTACGATTTCACTCATATATGGAATTTAAGAAACAAAATAGATGAACATAGGGGAAGGAAGAGAAAACAAAAAGAAAGAGGAAGGCAAACCATAAGAGACTACTAACTACAGAGAACAAACAGGGTTGCTGGAAGGGAAGTGGGTGGGATTGGGTTAAATGGGTGATGGGTGTTAAGGAGGGCACTTCCCATGATGAACATTGGGTGTTATATGTAAGTGATAAATCACTAAATTCTACTCCTGAAGCCAGTATTACACTATATGTTAACTAACTAGAATTTAAATAAAATTTAAAAAAACACAAAAATACTAATTTCAAACTAATTTTCTATAAACTTAAGTGTTTTTAATCCACACTTCCTAAATGAAAAACAAGCAAAGAAACTTAGGTCCCACAAATCTTGTAATACTCTAAATAAATTCTATCAGTAACCAGATAGATAGCTGCTATTTAAGAAATTCATTTTTTAGAATTTTGTATCACAATAGAGATATAAAGAAAATTATCTAGTTTTCTATTTCAAACAGCACAGCCTTATTTCATCTAATTCCTCTTAACAACTGTAATACATAGGGACAGATGACATATAGATTCACAAAACAGAAAAAGGGACCTGTTACTTTACTCTGTTTATCTCTTGTCTGTAAACAAATTACTCATGACACTTTTGGATGGATTGCTCAGACACAGCTTCTGAGGAACTGGAGGAACCCGAGCATCTATTGTTCAATGTGGTGTTGCTGTAAACTCACAGAAGTAATGCAGACGGCAACTTGGTATGCTTTTTGTAGGAACTGGTTTATAGGAAGTACCATTTCAATTAAATGTTTTAAAACCTAAGCTCATTACAACTTCACTTCCATAAACACATATGAACTCATTTGTATATATACAGATACAAACCCAAACTCACACTCTAGTCTCCAGACACTCTTGAATCTAGGATATAGGAATCACTTTCCTTTCTCTGAGCACCATTCCCTCAGCCTGGAATTCCACTCACCATTGTTTATATCCTCCTCATATCAATTATCTGACCTTGGACTATAGATAACCATGTGTAAATCTTTCTACGCCACTAGATTTTAAATTGGTTGATGAAGTATCTTACTGACTTTCTATCATTCTGTAACGGATATACCTGGCACATGCCTTCTCAGTATTTATGAATGACAAAATATGTTTTTAAAATTTTTAATGAGAAATTTTATCATTGGAAGTATATGCCACATAAAACATGATACTGTAGAAAAAAGAAGTATAAAATCATTTTGTTTACGTATTACATACATTTGGAGTTAGACTAATCTATTCACATGCTAAGATTTTCAATATTCAACTATTTTTTTTATTTATGTGATTCATATAATTGCAACTTTATATTCTTCAAGGTATCATTTTATAAAATTGGATA
>NC_048219.1:73633497-73658215 GCF_002007445.2 Ailuropoda melanoleuca | reverse complement strand
TTTTTTTATTTATGTGATTCATATAATTGCAACTTTATATTCTTCAAGGTATCATTTTATAAAATTGGATAGTTGTTTCCCTGTATCTATGTATTATGTAGATTAAATAGATTCCATATAACTATATTATAGACCTGTCACAAGAGGAGTTTCATTTAATGAAGTCATAAATTTCACATTATAGTGATACACTGTTACTGGCTTTTCATTGTTTTATTAAGAACAATTTTCCCCATGTAATATTTTAAAAATAAACTTCGCAGTTTTTAAATAAATGTATAAACATAATTACAAACATTAAATATTAGGCACCCTTAAAGTCAGTGGCTATGACCAGAAAATATTAATTTAATAGCCAAAGATTTCCATGTTATCATGAGAATGATGTATTCTTTTAAGCCATGATTTTTAAGGAGTTCACAGTAACATATTTTAACCAATTTCTATTTAGTTGTATTCTAAAAGTAACTAAATCAGTGACAGTTTTGTCATTTCCATTTCTGTTCTTGGTGTCATCACTTGGCAATTTGTATGGATTACCCAGCCTTTCCCCAAAGAACAGTGAGGCTTGAATATAAATTAAGTCCTAGAGCATTTTCTTTCAAGTGTAGGATCACTGGGTTAATCTCTACATAAAACAGTCTGGTTGCAAAATGGAAGATCTGCCATGTGGAGTAACGCTGGCAAAATCAATATATTTTAGGGGATTTATCATGACACACTTTTCAAAAGTTTCTTCATAAGAACACTGTGTGGTCTACACTAATCTAATGACTTTGATTTTCTTTGATATTTAATTGAAACACAGCTTTATCTTGTATCTTTATGTTTTCGGGCAAACAAAGAACTAAAGAAACTGATCCCTTTGGACTACTGCTTTTGGCAATAGATCAGACTAAAAGCATGGACATATTTCATTTTAGTGTTTGTTTTATTTTAGGTAATGATTGCAAGATGATAACAGATGGGATATTAGGATGGCTGCAGATTAAAGGTTAAATGAATGGTGGTTAGACATTTTCAAAATAATGCCCATACTAAAAATATCTAATGAATGATGCAGGATACATAAATCCCTCCTTTTAAAATCTCTATCCCTAGATATGAATATTTAAAGAAGCATAAGAATTACATATAGCATAACAATAGGATGTAGCTTGAGGAATATATATTTAGAAATCCTTATTTGAATGAGATGCTCCCTATTTTTCCACAATCATATTGACAATATGGTGTATAGAAAAGACTAGTGGTTGTACAATTTAATATTCCTAGTAATCTTTTAATGTTAATAGGTAAAGGGAAAATGGTAACTTAAGAATTTATAATACAGTAGTAAAGCAGCCTTGGCCAGGAGTTTTTGTCTAACACTTAAGGCATTATTTATTTGCCTATTTCCATTGCAGCCCAAAGAATAATATCTCTCAATGGCATCCCCATTCAGAGAAGATTCTTAAAGAATTAAAGAATTAAAAATATAGTGTCGGAAAAAGTTCTTCAGTAATGGTTAAAAAGCAAATTCATACTACAGAGGGAAATTGTAAGAACAGATGTCTTAGAAGAACATAAATTTAGAAGATATTTTATGTGATAAGCAGCTTAATCTCTTCAACAGAACATTGCTCTACTCCTCTTTCGTCCACTGTGTTTGTGTATTTCTTTCCTGGTCTGTGGCTATGTTTCTCTCCTTTCCTGCTTCCCTTTATTTCTGCCTTTACAGTTCTGGCAATCATGTGAACTAAAAGATGAAAGCATTTTTTGTTTATTTTTTAAAAGATGAAATTGGTTTTATTTTTTTAAGATTTTTTTTTTTAAAGATTTTATTTATTTATGTGACAGAGAGACAGCCAGCAAGAGAGGGAACACAGCAGGGGAGTGGGAGAGGAAGAACCAGGCTCGCAGCAGAGGAGCCCGATGTGGGACTTGATCCCAGAACGCCAGGATCACGCCCTGAGCCGAAGGCAGGCACTTAATGACTGCGCCACCCAGGCGCCCCTATTTTTTTAAGATTCTATCTATCTATCTATCTATCTATCTATCTATCTATCTATCATCTATCTATCTATCTAATAGAGAGAGCACACAAGCAGGGGGAGGGGTTGGCAGAGAAAGAGGGAGACGCAGGCTCCCAGCTGAGCAGAAAGCCAGCCCTGGGGCTCCATCCCAGGACCCTGGGATCATGACCTGAGCCAGCCAGTCAGGCACCCCAAGGTTTTGTTTTTTAATTTAATAAAATATGTAAGCACCATATCTTAGTTTAAATAAAATTAACTTTTTCCAAAAATAATGTCCTTGTTTTTCTTTTTCTTTGTTTCCTTTTCTTTTTTTCTATTTTTGTCAGTAAAGTATGAAACAACAAAAAATGTCCTTACCCTGAACTAGACCACAAAATCATTATTTAATGGGACTGAAAACAGTGATTTTTTTTTTTTCAGGTTTAATAAACTACTCAGTATGATTTTCACAAATTTAAGTTTAAGAAACAAAACTTTATTATGGTTTCATAATGTTCTAGCTATTCTAGAGTATTAGTATATGAAATAACATAAAATGCATGAAGAAAATCAGACATTTAAATAACATATTTATAAAGTAAATATGATAGTTTAAACCTTACAGTGGATTATTTACTCATTTTAATAAATGAATCTAATTATAAATTTGTTGCCCCAAAAAGGACTATCACATCATATGGTATTATGTAAAATAGCTGTTTTGCCAGAAAAACAAATCAGAACTGTGAGAAACTTTCTTACCAATGGCTGAACACTAATCAACGGGAAACTTCAGATGCAAGGTAACTAGGAAGAAAATTCCATCTCTTTTATTTCTTGTGTAGAATGCTCCAAGACATACTTACAGTTGTAAGATCTGTCTTTTTTTTTTTTAAGATTTTTATTCATTTAAGATAGACAGCGAGAGCGAGCATGAGGTGGGGAGGGGCAGAGGGAGAAGCAGGCTCCCCCCGCTGAGCAGGGAGCCCTACTCAGGGCTGAGATCATGACACTTAACTGACTGAGCAATACAGGTGCCCCTCAGTTGCAAAGTTTCTACAAAATCCCACCATGCTGAATAGACTCAGCCAAGGAGCAAACACTCTTTTTGTTAGTTCTTAGGAAGTAGTAGCCCAAAAGCAATGATTCATATTGTTTCTTGCCCCACTTGCATTTCTTATCATCTTTGGTTCCTTGGGCTGTATCTCCCAGATCAAGCAATGACATATCTATGTGTCAAACTTTGGTACCCAGATATTAACACCGAATTTGGAAAACTTACAGAAATCTCTTATTCTATTTATAGGTCTATTTATAGGTCTATTATTTCTCTTGCCTTTGGTGTACATAAAAATAGATGATACTTTCCAGATTTATGGGTTGAATTGTGCTCCCCCCCTCAATGTATATGTTGAAGTCTTAACCCCCAGTGCCTCAGAATGTGACTGTATTTGGAAACGGGGTCTTTGCAGACGTAATTAGTTAAGATGGGGGCCATCAGGCCCTAATCCAAATTGACAGCTGTTCTTGTAAGAAGAGGAAATTTGGTAAGAGACACACAGAGTGAACACTGTGAAGATAAAGGCAGAAGGGTGATAACTTCTTTAAGCCAAAAAATGCCAAAGACTGCCAGTGATCCATCAGAAGTTAGGACAGAAAAATGGGATCGGTTTTCCCTTACTGCCCTCGGAAGAAACCACCTTCTAGCCTCCAGAACCGTGAGACAATAAATTTCTGTTGTTTAAGCCATCTACTTGGTGGTACTTCTTTATGGCAGTCCTAGCAAACTAATGTAATCATTTACATTTCTCTTTAATTAAACAGAACATTCAATATTGTAAAGGACAGCAAAGATGATAGTAGGAATCCATGTTTTATTTCTGATCTTAAATGGAATGTGTCTGCTATCCCCATTAACTGAGTTTTACTCCAGGGAGGAAATTTTATTCTCCTCCTAGTGTTTTTAGAATTTTAACCTTAATTACATTTTGAAAATTTTCAGATGCTTTTTTAATAAATATTGAAATTATGTTATGATTTTTCCCTTTTTAGAGCACTGATATATTAGTGATATATACATATAAAATTATACATAACCATTTTTATATGAACAATTTATATAACAATTTTTTCAGTTCTTGGGAAAAATCCTACCTGATCATGATGTGAAAATTTAGGTTTATATCTGGATTGGATTTTTGTCATTTATATTAATAAATAAAATCAATATTTAATTTTTTCCCTGGTACTATCTTTGCCTGGTTTAGTGCCAAGGTTATACTTTATCAAATGAATAGTTGAGTTTCCTGATGTTTATGCTTCCTGGAACAAATTTACTTCAAAATACCATAGAGCTCATATTTACAATCACCTTGGCCTGGGTTGATTTATAATTATTTACTTAATATAGGTCTTTTGAAGTTTTCTATTTTCTTTTATGACATTTTGACACTTTATATTTTCTGGGAATGTTTCTATTATATCTATGCCTTCAAATGTATTGGTACATAATTGTTTATAAACTTTCATAATTTGGTTAAAGTTTATTATATTTGTTATTTCTCTGTTTTCAATCTAAATCATATCAATTAATTTTATTGTATAAAAAAATCCCCCCAAACTTACTGACTTAAAATAAGCACCATTTATTCTCTCTCAAATTTGTTGATCAGCTGTGGGTTCTTATGTCTGGTTAGCCTGGGTAATGTGTCTTTTGATTTCAAGCATTTGTGGTCAAGTGGTAGGTCAGCTAAGGTTAGATAATCTAAAGTTATCTCACTCACATGTCTAGAGGTTAGCTGTCATTTAAGTAACTTGGTTTGCCTTCACAGAGTCTCTGATCGATCCTCCACTAGGCTAGTCCAAGAGCAATAAAAGGGCATATTCCAATATATAAGGACTTTTTAAATTATTTTTAATTGTGTCAAAATACATACAGCATAAAATTTACCATCTTAACAAGTTTTAAGTGTATGGTTCAGTGGCATTAAGTGCATTCACACTGCTGTGCAACCAATGGGTCTGCACTTTTGCAATAATTGCTATCATTCTGTTTCCCAAAGCGAGTCATATAGCCAAGGCCAGGATCAATGTGGAAAGTAACGAATCAAGAGGAAAAATACAGGGAGTACGGTATTTGAGTCATTTTTGAAGCTGTCACTCAAACTTATTTTTCTCCTTTTTGTTTTTCTAAATTAGTGTTGAATAGATTTATATATTTTTAGCATTTTCGTGAAATATAGCTAGTGTCCTTTAAAATCATTTTATTACAGATTAATTATCATATCACTAAAGAAAACAATGTAATATTGACAGTACTGAAGTTATTTGGGTTTTCTTTTTGGCCAACGTCATGGTCCAATATACATATACATTGGTCCAGTAATTTATATCTGATGTATATTTTATATGGAAGGCTCTAACCAGTGCATTAATCCAAGAAAGTGAAATAAAATACATACAGATTGAGAAAAAAGAAAGAAAACTATATTGTCCACTGATGAAAATATCATGGTACATAAAATGTTCTGAGGAATAAAAAAGCTATGAGAACTAATAAGTAAATTTATTGGGACTGCAGGCTATAAATTAATATTATTAAATGATAAAATAATATCATTTCTAGTAACATGCAAAACATGAAATACGTAGGTATAACTTTACCAAATATATGCAAAGCCTGTTGTATTAGTTTGCTAGGACTGCCATAACAAAATACTATAGACTGGGGAAAAATTATATTCTTAGAGAAATTTACATTGTTAGAGAAATTTATATTCTTACATTTCTGGAGGCTAAAAGTTAAGACCAAGTTGTAGGCACGTTTGGTTTCTTTTGAGGCCTTTCTCCTTGGTTTGCTGATGGCTGCCTTCTCATTGTGTCCTCACATGGTGGTCTCTTTGCTGTCTGTGTCCTAATCTCCTCTTCTTAGAAGTACACCAGCCATGGGGCATTTGGGTGGCTCAGGCGGTTAAGCGTCTGCCTTTGGCTCAGTTCATGATCTCAAGGTCCTGGGATGGGGCGCTGTGTAGGGCTCCCTGTTCACTGGGAAGCCTGCTTCTCTCTCTCCCTCTCCCTTTGCCCTTCCTTCTCCCCCTTCTCCTGCTTGTGTGCACTCTCTCTGAAATAAATAAAATCTCAAAAAAAAAAAAAAAAGAACACCAGTCATATTGGTGTTAACTTACTCATTTTAACTTAATTACTTCTTTAAAGGCCCTGTCTCCAAATACAATGACATTCTAAGATACTGGGGATTAGGGTTTCAATATACGAATTTTGGGGAAACACAATTTAGCTCATAATACCTGTACACTGAAAATTATGAAATATTGCTGGGAGAAACATAAAAGACATAAATAAATGGAAAGATCTATCATGCTCACAGCTTAACGGTTTGGACTATTTTTTTTAAAAAGTTTTAATTTATTTATGTGACAGAGAGACAGCCAGCGAGAGAGAGAACACAGCAGGGGAGTGGGAGAGGAAGAAGCAGGCTCCCAGCGGAGGAGCCCGATGTGGGACTCGATTCCGGAACAACAGGATCACGCCCTGAGCCGAAGGCAGACGCTTAAGGACTGTGCTACCCAGGCGCCCTGCACTATCTAGTTTTTAACACATTCATTCTCTCCAAATTGATCTACAGATTTAACACAATCTCAAAAATTCTATCAAGATACTTTTGTAAATGTTTCAAGCTGATTCTAAAATTTCTATGAGAATGCAATGAATTTAGAATGATAAATCAATTTTGAAAAAGAACTAAGTTGGAGTATTTACACTATCTTATTTCAAAGCTAGCTATAAAGCTATACTGATCAAGAGAATAGTGTTGGCCTTCAGAATTCATATAGAAATTCCAGAAATAGACTACATACATGCGTGTGTGTATTTCTAAAGACATTTAAAAATGTCTTTTCTTTCTAAAAGACAACATTAAGAAAGTGAAAACACATGCCACAGATGTGACGAAGAAAAAAAAAAACCAACGTATCTCTGAAAATTTTATCTAGGGTATATAAAAAACCCTTACATAATAATAATGTACCAATAAGTAAAACAACATAAAAGATTACCAAAACATACGAATGGACATTCCCAAAGGAATATTTAATGGCAAACAAGCACATTATCTACACAAATACTTGTACATGAATATTTATCATAATCTTATTAATAACATTTACCCAATTGGAAACAACTCAAATATTTATTAATAGGTGAAGGGATAAATACATTGCAGTATTCTATCCAATGAAATGCTTTTTGGCAATAAAATGAATGAATCGCTGATTCTGAGCAATAATGATGAGTATTATAAAAAAAATATATGCTGAGAAAAAAAATGCCATTCATAAAAGGCTATGTTCTGTATAACTGAATTTATTTTAAGTCCTCAAACAGAAAAAATCAACCTATGTTAACAGACATCAGAGGGTGGTAGCCAAAACTGGGGGAGTGTGTGAGGTAGGAAGAGAGAAACCTGACTGGAAAGACAGGTGGGAAATATTTTAGAGTGACAGAAATCTTATGCATCTTCTTTTAAGTGTTGGTTACATTGGTTTATAATTTTCTAAACTCATTGATATGAATACCTAAGATATGTGCAGTTTATTGTAAATATATATTTATTACATATTTATTATCTATAATAGTTATTATGGATTTGTTGAATATAATAATTATTGTATATTTATTCACAGTATAATGCTATCTTATTCGAATTATGTCCAACTTCACAAAACTACACATAATTTTAGGTCCAGCTCAAAATCCAGTTTTTTTGTAACATTTCTAAATATTTGACCTGTAGTAGTCTCTCCTTTCTATAAACTCCTATCTATAACACAAAATTCAGCACTTAACAGCTTATGTGATAATATATTTTCAGTAAGACTTTACCAGAAATATAATAGTTTACATTTTTTACAGTAAAATGTTAAGTGCTACATATAGATTATTGTTATGTCAGTTTACAATAAAATTTATTGAAGTATTAAAAGCGAATAATTAAAATTATCTCATAAAAAGTGATCTATATGCATTTTAAAATTAACACTGATTTTGCAGATTCATCCAAATTTTTACAGATATTCTATATCATTGACAGTTACAGACCTAAAGAGTACACTCTGTATTTCATTTTTTGCTATGTAAATCAGTGTCTGTTTTAAAGCTGTTTTTATCACTGTGTGATTTTGGGTGTATTTTGGTATTAAACAGTTTCAGTCTTACTCATGTTAAGTGTTGAGTATAAGAGTGCCTCTGACTTAAGAAACCAAAAACTACTGGTGACCATACTTGTTTAGCATATCTTAGAACATGTTACGGTTCTTTATTGTACACTCTAATATTTATGGTAAGCATCTCTAACTGGTACAACATTTTTTCCTTTTTTTTTTTTCCCCTGTAGTGCAATCAAGCTTATGCCAAGAAGCTTTTCTATAATCCAGGACTGTTTCCTTGTGTGGACCATTAAGATGTAGGGCCTGAAATCATATCGCATAGAAGGCTATGTATAGAGAACATATCCACTGCCATAAAAAAATGTTTTGATTAAAATACTACTGTGATAAAACATGATGAACACATCCACGTTTCCACTGAAGAGAAAAATGAAGAAACTGAAACTGTATCATACTTAAAGCCAAGATCCATTTACCTTTCACATTTTAAAAAATGTTCACTAACACATTTACTAATTGTTTCAACATTTCTTTTTACACTATTTAATTTTCCCTAAATCTATCAGTCTTTATATTTGATATGACATTGTTGTCACAATGTTGAAATTCTGTCATCACAGCAGATGGGATCGGTTTAGGGTGTTACCAGCTTCTGATATTTAATTCAGTGGAAAGTCGAAGAAAAAGGATGCAGTAAGATGAATTTTATCTTTTGCTAAAATAGCTAAGTATAACTCACTTTAACTTTTATAAAGGATCAAAACTGTAGTCATGAGAAAACCTAACAATTTTTTTTAAATTATGAAGATTTCATATTGATTGTTAACAAAGTTTTATGGCTAAAATAAAAACATATTAATTCCAGTTCCAGATAATCATCTGGAAAGCATGTGCTAATCCAACAGAAAATATTGCAGAAATGGTATTCTTCCTAAATTTCTATTCTGAAACTGACCAGTATTTATCAATAAATGGCACTGATAGAAAATGAAATAATAGGGGTGCCTGGGTGGCACAGCGGTTAAGCGTCTGCCTTCGGCTCAGGGCATGATCCCGGCGTTATGGGTTCGAGCCCCACATCAGGCTCCTCTGCTATGAGCCTGCTTCTTCCTCTCCCACTCCCCCTGCTTGTGTTCCCTCTCTCACTGGCTGTCTCTATCTCTGTCAAATAAATAAATAAAATCTTTAAAAAAAAAAAAAAGAAAGAAAATGAAATAATAAAAACATTTGGTTCTTCAGCAAAGGGTTTATCTAATAATTGTTTTATCTAATGAATATTGGTCTTTAAAAGTTTTTGGAAAAAAAAGTATAACATCTAAAATGGTCTTGAGAAAAGGAAAATAATTAAAAGCAAAATGAATAACTCAAAGATAAAAAGAATAGGTTATTCCATAATAAGTTATCCTCTTGAGAGTAATATGCCTATACTACTGATTTAAAACTGTAATGTGGGGGAAGAATAAAAGAACAATAAACCAATTTGCAGATTATTCATCAATATAATCTCACTCTTCTCAACAAACTTTTTATTCTGTAACAGATATGGTGATAGGTTTTGAGAATATCAAGTCAAATAAAAAAGGTGCTTGTTTTCAAGGTTTTACACTCTAGCAGGAGAAACACTTACTGCAAAGATTTAAAACAACCATGATAAGACCCATGATGGGTATGCATGGGGGTATTTTGGAAGTTCAACAAAGGAGACTCTATTATCACTCTTGAGACATCAAGACAAATGTGTGGGTGCTTTTGAAGGAACCGTATGTGTTATTCAGATAAGAAAATTTAAAATGTATTCCAAGTAGAGAGAATAGCACCATAAAAAAGGAAGAGGTGGTAATGCCATTCTTCATTTGGGACACTGCAGGGGCCATTATATTCTGGAGTGAAGGGTAGATAAGACAAGAGTAAAACACTGGAGAGTAGGCAGAAATCAGATTATGAAATGCATTATGTGCTAAGCCAATGTATGTGTACTTACTAACAAATTTATTTGGAAAGGTTTAAATCAAAAAGTTACATAATTCTTTTCTCTCTTAGAAATATAGCTGGCAATTACGGGAAAGAATGATTAGAAGGACATCAAATTGGAAGAGGAAAATTCAGTGGGAGGATGCTGTAATGAAGGTAATTAAAAAAATGAACTTGGACTAAGCCTTAATGGAGGAAAGGGAGACAGTTTTAGCAAAGAGAATCCCAGGACTCATTTATAAATTTCATGTCAGAGGTAAAAGAGATAATCTCCCAACTTTCTAGCTTTATGCAGCCACAATGGGCACTGTACAATACAGACAGAAGAAAAGCAAAATGTATGGTGGGGATGGAGAAGACTTTAATTTTAATACACTGAATTTGACATGTTTTTGGAACATCTTCAAATGGTGATATTTGCTAATCTGTTGGATCTTTAATCCTTTTCCAATCATTTTCATACACATGCACACACATATACATGCACAAGTGAATTTAAAGGCCCCACTTCTGGGGTACCTGGGTGGTACAGTTGGTTAAGTGTCCAACTCCTGGTTTCAGCTCAGGTCATGATCTCAGGGTCATGAGGTCAAGCTCCACATCGGCCCCACGCTCAGTACAGAGTCTGCTTGAGATTCTTTCTCCCTCTCCTGCTGTCCCTCTAGCTCAGGTTCTCTCTTTCTCTCTCTAATAAATAAATAAATAAATCTCTTTTAAAAAATGTCACAGCTTTTGTAATCTTTCTAAAAATTAGATTTCTTAAACAGTACTCTGAGCAGGTAAGGGCTTACGTGGAAGGAGTTAGAGGGGACAAAGAGATCTATGATACTATACATCTTTACATGGAAGGTATCATTATGGCAAAAGATGGTGAGATGCTGGCCAATACTCTTAATGCAGCTGCTACAAAAGACAAACAAACTCTAAAACTTTATTTTAAAAACACTGAGGACTGTGGAATCAATGAGGACCAGATAAACTAAAAATTTGGAGTGACTTGCCATTTCTGAGCATGGGCTGAAAATGCAGCTTGGCCCAGGCAAAGAGACTTTATTGTTGGAAAGAGAGCAATGATGTTTTGGCATTTGGTTAGGACTGGTATGATGGAGTGCAACCAGCAGAGCCACAAATTCATAGCTGGGCTTAACTATAACTTCTGGGGGCAGCTAGGAGACTAGTGGGATGAACTGGCAAGGTAGAATGAAATCCTCCAGTCTAGTAACACTTAGGAGACAAAGTTCCACTAGAAGGAAGGAACCTACCACAAAAAAAAATAAATAAATAAAAAAAAATAACATTTTCCTTTATGACTTTTGAAGCCATGTAGGACAGAAGGATAAAAAGCTAAGCACAAACTCTTTAAGGGCAGAACTGAAACTCTTGTTGTCTCACAGATCTGATGTGTCAGAGACCCATTAAGGGTCTTAAAAGTACCAGGAGGCATTTTTACCAGGAGGGTTATCTTGAAGAACAAGGAGGACTGGGTCTTACTAAACCAGCAACCTAGCTCTCATTGGGATGAGCAGACTTTCAGCCTCAAAGAAAAACCCTCTTCGGTGGAGGATGTCATTTGCAGCTTCGATAGTTTTTTGTCTAGCCATATAATATAAAACCATGATACACGTGAAACATTAGGAAAATATGACCAAAAAATCAAAGGAGAGGTAAAAAGAAAGCAAATGCATAGATAATCTAGTCTCTGGAGATAGCAAACAGGATTTTTTTTTAAATTTGTGATTAATATTTTGAAAAAATATATAGGAAAAGATGGGAAAATACTGATCAAAATTGAGGATTTCAACAGTGAAGTAAAACAGATTCTAAAAAAACAAACGGGCATTTTAAAACTATAAAATACAACTAGGTGCTTAATGAGTTTAATAGCAGAATACAGGATTCATAAACATAAGCAACTCGATACAAAAATACATAAACAGAGCACTGTGAGAAAAAAAGAATGGGGAAAAAAACAAGAACAGAGCAAAAATACCTAACCTATGAGTATAGAAGTCAGAATAACTGATTAGCTCCGAATCAACAGGAGGGGCCTTGTGTGTTGTGGGAAATGTTCTGTATCTCAATCTTGGTGGTTACTATACATGTATAACCATCTATAAAAACTGAGCTGTATATTTAAGATTTTTGTACTTTATGTACATTATGGGTTGTGTTTAGTTTGTAGCAATACATCAAGCTGAACACTTGTATGTGCACTTGTCTATATGTATAATGAAATCCCAAAAACGCTAAAACATATTTTAAGAATAATTTCTTTTTTTTTAAAGATGTATTTATTTATTTATTTATTTTAGAGAGAGAGAGAGCACAAGTGGGGAGAGGGGCCAAACAGAGGGAGAAGCAGGCTCCCTGCTCAGCAAGGAGCCCAACATGGGGCTCCATCCCAGGACCCTTCGATCATGACCTGAGTCGAAGGCAGATGCTTAACTAGCTGAGCCACCCAGGGGCCCCATAGATAATTTATTTCTAATGCAAGTATAATAAGTAAGATTGATTCAATCAACAGATTTCTTAAGTATCTTGCTGTAATTGTGCTGAGGTCAACTAATTAATTCGCTTAAGACCCAATGGGTAAAATACGTGTAAGGATATATATTATAATGACATAATAATTTGTTAAACTGTTACAGGTATGATGATGTGGAGGCAAAAAGAAAAAAGTTATTAATGAAAGGAAGATGAATTTACTTTACCTGCATGGTCTGGAAAAGTATTCTTAATCAGAAATGACTTAGAATTAGCCATTTCCTAAAGCTTTATAGATCTGTGTTAATAAATTATCATACGTAGTACATATTCATATATGATACCTTCTAAGTATTTATCACAGATTAAGAAATGCTGCTTTATAACCCGTCACTTTGAGTTACTTATTTAAAATATACAAAACACAAAACCCTGGGTATATAAAATTTTCCACTGTCACTGTGGATCTTTCAACAAACCCTCGGCAGCCTACAGCACTACAGGGATGAGGTGGCGGGTTCCGTCTGTCAGCAGTATCTGATATTCATGTCATTTTTAGTGATAGATCTCCCCACCTCCTCTTTGGGGGAAGAAGACTACTTCTAAGAATGACAAAATGTAAGGTTTGAAATGTGATAGGCCACTTTATAACGCGGCTTCATGACTGACTGTAACTAGTACCTTTATGTCACTTTCTGACATACTTTAAAAATACAATTGTTGGAAATGCTAATAATTCAGTTCAGTTGGAGAATGTTTCCTTCTTTTCAAAGAAGTGCTACAAATACTTGATTCAGACATACAGGCAAGATACATTATAAAGGGGTTATCTAAGAGAATAATCAGATCTGCTTTAAAAGGCTTCTTTGTTATTACTTATGAAGAAGAGAGGTAGCATTTAATTAACTCTGAGGACATTAGGGAACACAAAGAGTAAGTCAATTTAAACATATTCAAAGGCAGAATAAACTAGTTATTGGCCTTTTTTACATGCACTTATTCTGAAGTTCTTTCACAAAGTACTTGTGTATTTAGGTATAGAGTAGATGACTAGCCCCCACCCCCCCCTTTTTTTTTGATGACTAGCTTTATATTGATTTTTGTTTAAAAAATACACAATTACAAATTTATTTAACACTGTCCATTAATTACTCTGTGTTAGGTTCTAATATTTGCATTCTAGGCTTTGAGGTGAGAGCACAGCTTTATTTTGCACCCAATAATCTGTATCTCTTTAATTACCTACCACCTTTATCGCATCTACTTTTCTTTTATGCAACAAAAGTTCTGAGTCATCTTCTCCCACTGGAAGCTTATATAAAAGCTGGGTAAGGGAGCATGAGGCGAGGGAACACAGGACAAAGATTTACGCAGAGGTATGTAACACATCTATACTGTTTTGTGATCAGTTATGGGTCTTATATAAAAAGTCGATTCTTCCACTTTTGAAAAATAAAATGGCAAAATGCCATGGGAATGAATATACAGAGTACCTCTCAGACCCCGTTCTTCCCACACCATCTTCTGAGAATACAGATTATAGCCAGTCCTCTATCCATTCTTGGCCATGCTTTGAATCCTGTGACTCCAGTGCCATAGTCAAAACATGTTAGACCAAGTATTTCTCCTAGAAATTAGAGGCATTCCATGATGCTCTGGTGTCCTCTGTAGAGAAATCACTTCACTAATATTATTTTCCATTGGGTAATGCATCAGGATTTGTTCAGCTGGAAGTAAAAATTGGCCATAAGTGGCTTGAACCACAAGGAAATGTATCATTCACTTAAGTAGCTACTTGAGTAGCACAGCCACTTGAGAACAGGACTGAAGGCATAAATACATCATCACATGACACCTTCCTCAGCATATAGTCTTCAGATCTTAGGTGTCAAACTTCACAGCTCCAAGATGGCTGTCACAATTTCAGGCATTATGTGGTCCTAAGACAGCATGGGGTATGAAATGGAAGGGAATAGGAGCTAAAGTGTTTTCTCGTGACATTCTCAATTTTTATTAGAAAACAAAACCTTTTTCAGGAACTCTCTAATAGGCAACTGATAATTTCTCACTCACATTCTATTTCACTGGGAGTCAGGCAAGCATAATGGAACGAAAGCAATCATGAATCATCACCAGAACTGACCACTGGCACCTAAACAAAATAGAGCTTCTGTGAGCAAGAAATATGAGTGATGGATATTAAGTACACAACCGAAGAAGTCATCATCTGCCACAGATGATCATTATGCAATCAAATCTATAATGGAGAGTGTAAACACAGGGTTAAATAGATAGCACAGTGAAAGGAGAAACATGTTAAGAAGTGCTGAAAGTAGAAATCACAATAGACAAGGGAGGAAAGAGTCATGAGTGTGGCAGGTTACTAGACCAAGAAGCAATAGATGTCTGATTCAAAGGCAACAACAAAATTACTGGCTTACTATATCTACTGTCTGGGTCATTAGAGTTGCTTATGGGTCACTGGAGCTACTTTTATGCTCAGAACAGTGATAAATGATTTTCCAGTGCTCTTCGATATCTTGCCCTTTTGATACAGTGTTGGTTTTGTCTCTCCTTGACTTCCCTGTGTTCTCTTAACATAAATACCACCACCAGAGTGACATGAGACTACCTGCACCTCTTGAAAACTAGAAGTGTTGATTAGAGATACTGTTTAGACAACAATTCTTACACAAATCATCTAGTGAGTATTTACTGACTCCTCGCTGCATCCAGACATTATACTTCTTGTGATAAAGGGTAGACAAGCCAAAGACTTTCCCCTCAGAGGACTTCTAAGAGAAACAGTGTTCAATAATACATATAAATTAGTAAAATAAATTTGTAGGTATGATGTTGAAGATGATATGATGATGAATGCCATCATGTGCTAAGAAAGACCCTAAGCACTTTTTTGGGTTATTATTACATTTAATTACCATTTTAACGTAGATACCCTGTGTGTTCTATTTTATAGGTGAGAAGATGAGACAATGATATAATCTATTAAAAAAAATAAAAAGGATAAAGGGATTCTGTCAGTGCCAGAATGATCGTTGATGCATAATTGTGTAAAAGAGAAAAAAAACACACAAAAGGACGAGAAATCTGGAGAAATATGTATTGGACAGAAAGAAGAGCAAGACTAAAAGCTAGACACCCACAATCAGTTTGGTGGTTGGAAGAATTGTTAGGAGGTCAAACCGGATAAAGTCCAGTGAGCAAGAACAACAATGCAAGACAGCAGGCCCCATAGTTACATAGTAAAAGATTATGTAAAGCTTCTTAGGCCATAATAAGAGGTTTAATTTATTCTGAGAGCAGTGAGGAGTTATAAATCAGTTTAAAACAGGGAATGATGTGATTAAACTTCTTAAAAGATCATTTTGGCTACTGCCTGGAAAACACAGTCTAAGGCAACCAACTTGGAAGCAAATCAACCAGTTAGTTACTATAACTAGTGGTGCTGGCAATAGATGATGGTGTGAACTAACGTGGTGACCCCCCCCCAAAAAAAGTGAAACTAATTAAATTCAGGATATATTTGAAGATAGTCCCCAAAGTACTTGTTGATAGATTAAATAGAGGGTAGAAAAGAAAAAGAAGCAAGGATAATGCTTAACTTTGGACATGAAAAGTTGGTGAACAGTGGTCCCTTATACTAATCTGAGAATATTGAAAAACGGGTTTTACTTTTTTTTTTTCTTTTTAGTGGAAGGCAGTGGTGCAGTGAATGACTAGAATTGAGAATTCCTTTTGAGATATCTACTCAGCGTCTAAGTAAAAGTGTCAAACGGGCATTTTTTTTCTTTATACACGAGAGTCAGTAGTGATGATATTATTCATTTTTATTCTGTTATCCATTCACTCATGTAAGAAAAAATGTACAAATTATTTTTGTCCCTGAGTAATAGCTTCAGATATTTTTAGCCCTCTCCTTCCAAATGAGCTTTATTTCACCAACCATCTACAGTACACACTTATTAAGATAATTTACTAAAAATGTACCAAGCTTGACTTTTTTATCCTAATTTGGACCCTCTCTTCTGTTATCCAATAGCCCTGTTTAAATTTGTTCAAGCCCTGTGATGCTAGAAAATAGGAAGTGTTAAGAAATTCTCCCACATTTTGTGTTCCAGGAACTGGCTTACTGCACAGACCATCCCTCCCCATATGACTGAGATGAGAGTCAGGCCCCCCATTGTTCATCTGTGATAAGGCCAGACACAGACCATCCAAATCTCCATTCCTTGCTTCACAAGTGATTAGCTTAACTACTTGCCCCCCCCCCACCGTTTAATCAGAACAAAATGCTTATTAAGAAAACATTGATTATGATTCTTTCCCTAGATCCCTAATTTTGTCCTATCCTCATCCTGAGCCATCACACACCACTTCTTAAAGCCTCTTCCAAAAATAAACTCACTCCCTGGTAAAGCATGCTCTGATCTACTATTCAATCATGCCATTTTTTCTCATCCCACTTTCCCACGCTCAGTTCATCTAGCCTTGCTCAGTTTCCTCTATAAAAGAAAACCCAGTTTTTCCCCCAACCCTTCAGACATCTGCAAGCTTATTTCAGTATTCTCCCTAATGCAACAGTCCTCCCCTACCCCATTTCAACAGTCCCTTCCTCCTCCACTCAGTAATGCTTTTGAATATCTCCCCTTACTAAGTCTGGATTCACTTATTGGACAGCAGATACTCTGACTTTGGTCTAAAAGATTTAGAGTCATCTTTGACTTATTGTATCAACTGTAATGTCTATATACCAACAAAATTCTATCTCACTCTGTTTCTCCAGAATGTGTTTACCTTCACCTTACCATTCTCCAAAAGAATTAGATAATATTACCACAAAACAAAGAGCCACAGAACAGGGAACCCGACACTCTTAACTAAAGAGTGTAACCATTCTACCCATTGCTCAACATTGCTGGATTTTTCCCTAAATGGTTTTCCCTAAATCTCCTCTTCTTGTGATCTCATGTCTAAATATAAAATATTAAGAAAAGAAGCACAACAATTTTCTAGCCTAATGAGAAATCCAGGGAAGAGAAAGCAGGTGGGATAAGCTACCTTAGGCTGGGATCTGGGAAATAGGCAAAGCGAGAAGGACTCAGATATATGTTAAAACATCATTTAAATGGATGACCAATAAGGGCTGCCTGGGTGGCTCAGTCAGGTAAGCGGCTGCCTTCAGCTCAGGTCATGATCTCAGAGTCCTGGGATGGGGCCCTGTGTCGGGCTCCCTGCTCAGTAGGGAGTCTGCTCCTCCCTCTCCTTTTGCTTCTTCCCCTGCTTGTGCTGTCTCTCAAATGAATAAATAAAATAAATAAATGGATGACCAATAAGTCTATACCGAATAAAAAAGAAAATTGAAAGAAAAAAATAGGATTTGAGAGTATGAAATTACAGTTGAAGAAGGCACACTAAGAAAATAATTTTGAGGATTTCTTGGAGAAAGATAAACCAAGACGATGACATAGAAGGCTCTAGAACTCCCTTCCTCTTATGGACACATCAATCTCACAGCTACACACCAGGTAATTATCTCTGAAAGAAATCCAGAAACTCACGGAATGACTCCTCCACAGTGGTTAAACAAGGGTAGGAGAAGCAGAGATACATTCTCACTAGAAACTCCAACCCTGGCCCCAGGTTTTATGGCTGCTCCCCGAGGAATGGGCTCCTAGCTGCCTAGTTCTGATAGTTAACAGACTTTTCATTCATGAGACCCAAAGGACTGTGGCAAACTAAGTTCTTAACAGATTATCTCCTTAGGGCTCAACTAAGAAGGAACAGACAATAATGCCTATCTCCCAGCCTTTCCCTGAAAGAGATCTATCTGCATACTTTTTTCCCCACATTTTTATTTAAATCCTAGCTGGTTAACATATAGTGTAAGATTGGTTTGGGGAGTAGAACTTAGTGATTCATCACTTACATACAACACCTAGTGCTCAACACAAGTGCCCTCCTTAATACCCATCACACATTTAGCCCATTCCCTGCCCACCTCCCCTCCAGCAACCCTCAGTTTGTTCTCTGTAGTTAAGAGTCTCTTATGGTTTGGCACACCAGGGTGGCTCAGTTGATTAATCTTCTGCCTTGGGCTCAGGTCATGATCTCAAGGTCCTGGGACTGAGCCCTACATCGGGCTCCTTGCTCAGCAGGGAGTCTGTTTCTCCCTCTGCCTGCTGCTCCCCCTGCTTGTGCTCTATTACTCTCTCACAAATAAATAAAATCTTAAAAAAAAAAAAAAAGTCTCTTATGGTTTGCCTCCCTCTCTTTTCCCCCCTTCCCCTATGTTCATCTCTTTTGTTTCTTAAATTCCACATATAAGTGAAATCATAAGGTATTTGTCTTTCTGACTATTTTACTTAACATAATACACTCTAGCTCCATCCACATCATTGCAAATGGCAAGATTTCATTCTTTTTGAGGCTGAGTAATATTCCATTGAGCATATTCCATCTGCATACTCTAATCTAGCATGAATCTAGGGTCTGTCTCTGATCCTCTGAGGGAATGAAGAAAACAAGCATGGGACACATCCCTAGCCATCTCCCTGGACCAGACTACAAGACACCAGTATCTGCCTAAAGGAGCTTGTAATACCTGTGCGCCACAGCTTTTGCAGCTGCTGCCAAGAGAGGGGTCTCCACATCAGCTGGTCTGGAAGCCGATGGGGGCCTCCATTCGCAAGTTCCACAGGACTGTAGCAAACAAAGAAGCAGCTCCTAACTGGTAACGGCGCAGGTACTCTCCCCTCTCCCCTTCCCTGCACCCCCAGCTATATACCCCGGCCCAGGGCAGAAGTGGCAAGAGTGATCGTCTCCCAGTTTCTCCATGAAGGGACTTCACTACATACTTTCTCAGATGCTGCCTGAGGATCTGACTTCCAATTCGTGTGCACTAAGCTGAATGCCATCTTCCCCTTTGGGACACTCAGTCTTCGCGTTTCCTCAACTACTCTGAACCACTAAGAACAAAGAATGTCGTTTGGACAATTACAAAGTTTGAGAGAAAACCTGGAGCTTGGGCCAGGCTGACTAATGATGTTCACTTACTACGGAAGATCACTCTGTCAAGATTGAGATCACTCTGTCAGGGCTGCCTGAGAGTAAAGCACAGAGGAAATATAGAGATTTTTGGTGTGTGGGAGATAGATAGATAATCCAACAAGAATCCAACAAGAAGGAAATCCTGTCATTTGTGACAACATGGATAAACCTGGAGGATTCACAAAAACAGACAAAAACCCCACAAAACATAATTAGCATTATGCTAATTGAAATAAGCCAGACAGAAAGAGACAAATACTGTATGGTACCACTTATATGTAGACTCTAAAAGAAAAAAAAAAACTCAGACTCATAGAAACAAAGAGTAGAAAGTGGTTGCCAAGGCCCCGGGGGTGGGGATAAGGAAAACAGGGAGAGAGGTGAGTAAAAGGGTACAAACTTTCAGCTACAACATAAATAAAGTCTGAAAATCTTATGTATGATATGGTTACTACAGTTTTACAACACTGCATCGTGTAACTGTAATTTCCTGAGAGTAGAACTTAAACGTTCTCATCAACAAGTAACAAGGGTAACTATATGTTAACTGGATGGGAGAAATCTATTTGCAATGTATGCACATATCAAATCATCTTTCTGTACACTTTAAATATCTTACAATTTTATTTGTCAGTTATATCTTAGTAAAGCTGAAAGAAAGATAATTATTTTGATAATCCAAGTAACAGACACTAAGTAAGGCACTAATTAAGTTATCATAATCCATAAGTTTGGAAGACACAGATATGAGAAATGGTAAGGCAGCAGAGTTGAGAGAACTCTTTCACACGTTCACCCTTGTTCAAGTGTATAAAGGGAAGATCTGAAATGATTTCATATCTCACGTTTTTGTAACTAAGCCCAGACATACAAGGTAGTGCAATGTATTAAATAGATATTGAAGAAAAGGGACAAGCTTTGGATAATTGATAATGTGTTCAGTTTTAAATTACTTACAACTTACTTAAATTACTTACAACTTACAACTTAATTTAAGGTGCCTGTGGAATAACTAGTCTAAAAGGAAGTTTCATATAGGGTTCAGAGAAACAGTTAAGGCTGGAGATTTAGGTATATTATTTATCAGCATATATAAAATTATAATATAGAAATTACTTTCAAATTCTGAGAATGGATAAGAAAAGTGAAAGATTAGATTGAAAAGTTATGTGTGATATCTCACTAGGACTGATCTTTCATCTCCTTCATTATCCTGCCTATCGTCGAAGTCTGGTAAATTAACTCCAAGTCAGCAAATACATTATGCAGCCCCTCTGTGCCAGGCACCACTCTAGATTCTCAGGATACAATAGTAAAAAATATAGACCCACTGCCTTTCCTTTATGAAACTACAGAATTCCTTGAGAACAGATCCTTATATACATGATTAATGGTTTCCTAACATCTAGAATATTACTATTCCATCTCTATACTGGGCGGTTAATTATTTCCATGACTTGGGTGATTGCTTATTTACCTCTAGTAGGCGTATACCTCTTCTTTGCTTAGTGCAGTTTGACCCTTCTTCTGGCAACAGCACATGTTTTATTGAAGATCTCTCTTTTCCCAGCCCTCAATCCAGGTGTTGACTGGGTGAGGGGAGGAAGTAATTGACCACACCTGTAGTGCAGGGTGGGCTTGTGACTGAAAGCTGACCCATCTGAGCCTTTTATATCAGAAACCGTAGTGCAGACAGGGACAACTGGCCCTAATCACACCATCCAGAGCTAAAAGGGCTTCTGGAGAAGTATGGTAATCCCTGGAAAAGATCATTTCCCTTTTATAAGGGCTGCTGCTAGGGGTTAGACTGTAGGCTGAAGCTGCTGGAGGCTAAGTATACAATATAAAGAATCTGCCTGAGAATAAAGCACAGAGGAAATGCACATCAACACAGAGAGACAACTGTGGTTCCACAGTATTTTTTGACTGAATCCAGCTCTACCTGAAACCAACTTTGTTTTTTTTTTGCTATGAACAAAGTAGGACAATGATGATTATTATTGCCGTTCATATGTTTTAACCTTTAGCTCAAAGGGAACAACTCAGTTTCTGGGAGTTACTCTGTACATGCCTGTCTCGAGGCCTTTATTATGCTTAACCTAGCAGCATTATTTCAAGTAACAAATATTTATTATGCTTTCAGGTAATATGCAAACTTATTGCATATTACCAAGTATACACGATGAAATGTGATTCTTGCTTTTGAGTTGTTCAAACCAAGTTGAAACGCAGAATAAAACATAGTTAATAGTATTTCTATAAGTGTGTGTGTGTGCAGGTGAACATCAAATGCCAAGACAACAGAGAAGTGAAACAACAGAGAACAGAAATGAAGCAGAAGGAAAAAACGGACTAAGCGCTGAAGGAAGAGGACTGGATGGAAGTGGAGATTTGCGAACAAACCTCCATTTGGCCTGAAATAATTATGCCATAAGCTGGCTGTTAAATGTAGGTTTCTAACAATTATGCAGACAGAAACCTATTGTCACGTTAGGAAAGAGGAGAACGGCTACTGTGAGGAATTTGTGATAACCTAGAAATGCCAAATTTCTCAACTGCTGTTCTGTAGCACTTCTCTAATCCCTGCCAGCCCATGACTGTACATAATGAGCTCCATACTATAAAACGATGAATTTTTACCTTCTGTGCATCCTCGTAATTTAGATTGTTCTGTTAGTCAAAAGTCCTAAGGCCACAGACAGATGTGATGGAAGACTGGGAAAAATTCATACATTTGCTGATAGAAGCTGTGCCTCTCCAGCCCCAACATCCAGAGACTGTCTGGAGCTTTCTAGACTTGCAGTTGCCAGTTTCTATTCCTGAAATATTCTCCCTTAGATATCCAAGATGGTCTCTCTCTTTCTCTTTCTCTCTCTCTTTTAAAATATCTTCTTCTGAGGGTGATGTCTATCTTCATGTTATCAAAAGTACCCCACCTACCCATGCGTGACCCTTTATCCCATTTTATTTTCTTCTAGAATTGTTCTCATAATCTTATTTATTTATTTTGTCCCTCCTAATGTGTAAGATAATTCGAAGCAGAGACTTTGTTTTTCTTTTCACAATTTTAACACAAGGGTTCAAATGCCATACCAGCCCTAAACACTTGAGGCATATGTGTGAAACACAATAGACACTAATAAAATAGTTACTAAATTTGTGATTAAAAATGAAATTGAGTAAAATTTATTTCGAATTTTTTTATCTTGAGACAACTATGGATTCACATGAAGCTGTAAGAAATAATTTAAAAATTATTAATTTACTTATTTATTTTCTCATTATGGAAAGTAGTCAGTTTTTATAGTCAGCTATTATCTGCTCCCTTCAAAACTACTCTGAAAACAACACTGCTCTACCAGTCAAATGGACTGTTTTTCTTAGGTCACATTCCACACTCTTCATATGATTCATCAGCCATACCAATTTAACAAGATTATAGGAAATAGAAATCACATGCCAGATCACAAAAAGAAAGAGAAGAGTTTCTCCTATTCTTGCATTTTTACACAGATGGGGATTTTTCTTTTTTCTTAAGAGGGGGAGAGAGAGAGAGAGAGAGAGAGGGAGAGAGTGGTGGGGAGAGGCTGCAGAAGAGAGAGAATCTTAAGCAGGCTCCACACCCAGCAAGGAGCCCGACTTGGGCTCGATATCACAACCCTGAGATCAGGACCTGAGCTGAAATCAAGAGTTGGATACTTAACTGAGCCACCCAAGTGCTCCTACATGGAATATTATAGAAAGATATAAAGAGGCGTGCCTCAATGGCACAGTCAGTTAAGCGTCTGACTTTTGGTTTCAGCTAAGGTCATGTGTGAGCTCAGGGTCATGAGGTTGAGCCCCGTGTCCTACTCTGGGCTCAGTGTTAGGTCTGCTGGAGAGTCTCTTTCCCCTCCCCTCTCACTCGTGCTCTCTCTCCTTCTAAAATAAAGAAATCTTAAAAAAAAAAAAAAAGACATAAACCATAAATATTATAAACCTAAGAGGTCACTCCATTTTCAGATTTCTTTTCATTATATGACTATTACAGATATTTTATGATAACTCAAGAAACAGGAGAGGAAACAGAAATTATAGGGAAAAAAACAGCGTTTTCTGTTAAAATTCTATAAATATGAATCACAAGGATTAGATTTGTTTAAAGTAAAACTTTACCACCTAATAATTCAAACTGCTTTCTTTCTAGGAACATGTACTTGTTTATTCATCCAATAGTCATTCACCACATATATACTGAGCACTGAAAATGTGCCAGGAACTATTATTATTGACGTTGCATGGTTCAGACAACAAAACAGAGATCTTGTGTTCATGAATCTTCATTTGTAACTGGAGAAAAAGACTCATACACAACATACAAAGAGATGCATACACAGTGAAATCAATAAAATACGTCCTGTACTGGTGCTGAGTCCGTGGAGGGGTATAAAGCAGGGAAGACAGCAGAGAATGACTGGATGCGGAGAATGCGCAGCTTTAATTTTAATACTTAAACAGAATGGTTAGAGAACGTCTTCTTTGAGGTGACATTTGTTTAAAGACCTGACGGAAGTAATCAATGAAGAGCACGCAGCCTGTGGGAAAGGCAGGCCAGACAGTGGTGACCCCGAAGCAGTTCTGGGCCTACCTAGTTCGGAAGAGCAGAGTGGGATGGGGGAAGAGATGATGATGCTTTGGTTAGAAAGGAAACAGGAGATGAATAATTTAGGGCCTGCAGGCCAGTATGAGGCCTTTGGCCTTTATCCTGAATCTGATAGAAGGAATTTGAGTATTCTGAGCAGAGGAGTATCATGCCCTTACTTTTGTCTCTGGATCACTCTAGCTGCCAGTAAGGACACAAGAGACCAGTCAGAAGCTTTAAACTGCAGAATATTCTCAAACCATCATCAGTCTGGAAGAGTTGGGAAATGGAAAAACAAAAAACAACAAAACAAAAAACAAACAAAACCCTTCTCATTACTATGTATATAGAGAATAGCGAGTACTTCAGAAAGCTTTCAGTAAGTATTAAGCGGGGGG
>NC_048219.1:73602024-73633397 GCF_002007445.2 Ailuropoda melanoleuca | reverse complement strand
GGGAATTCCCTGGAAGAAAGCTCCAGGCTACCTCTTTCATCACTGCCCTCTTTCAACTATATAAAACTTCACACATGTTCTCCTTCACTATGTGTAAAACACACGTACTTCTTTCTCTCCATTGTATTCACCTTTTTGTTTAAGGAAGTGAAGTGTTAAGCTTCAGTTATTCTCTTTTCATCTGTTACAGCTTTGTGCATTACCCATAATCCATACTTTGTATCATACATCAAAACAATTAATGTACAGTACAGAATTTATAGAGTTGAACATAAAAAGAATTTTATCTCCACTTGATGTACAATGTATGCAGAATTTCCATTTGAATTAATGGAAGTCATCCGTGGGCTTTGTGAAGAGATCATTTGCAAGAGCTTTTAGAAGTTATCAGAATATGTGTATAGCTCAGTTTTTCTAGATGTCTGTTGACTTCATTGTTTAATTGGTTTATAAGAGTGCTTAAAATTGACCTGATCAGAAAACTCTTTATTTCAATATAGTGTCCTCAGATACAATATCTGTACGGCTAATTGCTAAATGTCTTACTTTTACAAAAATGACTTACCTCTGTTGTTGTGATTCCCCCCTCTGCCCCCAATCTTCCCCTTAGCGCTCACAACCCTCAAATATTTCCACTCTGTAATACTGTTCAATTTCAATGCCCTCCTTCTAATGCCAGCCCATTTGGATGGCCATCTACATACAAGGAACCTTAGGAGGTACTGTGAGATGCTTTAAAAAAAAAAAATGATAGACAATACCCACCCTAACAGAATTTGCACTCAGTTATTTTAATTCAAATCTGGGTATAGTAACTATTATATCCAAAGCGTGGGCTTACAAATTTTTCTACAACATAATCACAGAAATGAGACTGAAGAAAGAATGAGTTCAATAATCAGGTGGAATGTGCTCAGTCATTCCCTACCCTACAGATAGCCTACCCTATTGATACTCCGTTTGAAATAGTTTTGTTTTGCTTTGTTTTTAAACAATCACAAGCACCTTTGCATTCATAACTTCGAAAACAACTTTAAATAAACCCTTTTTTTTATTTAACACACATTTGTAGCACTTATTATATATCAGGGACTATTCTAAGAGTTTTACATACATCCACTCATTAAATACTTGTAACAATTTTCTGAGGTACTATCTTGATACCATTTTACTAATGAGTATCTTCTACAGCACATTCTCCAAAAAAGCAAGCAAGCCACTCCGAATATATGCCTCCCCTGCTTTACACTCTCCAACGGCTTCCCAAACCAACTGAAAGAAAATTCAAATTCCTTACTATGGTCTATAAAATATTACATAATCTGTTCCCTGCCTGATTCTCTATACATTCTTTTACCATTCCCTTTAATCCCTAAACTCTGGCTACATTGGCTTTTTTTTTTTTTTTTTTTTCTGTACCTGTGCACATCAATCTCATTCTCCCCTTGGGGTTTCTGTACTTACTATTTGCTCTTCCTGTAGTATCATCCTCATATTGTTGTCCTGGCTGCGGCAGCAGCCCCGGAGGTCCTTTGGGAACGCTGCTGCAAGGACGTGAGCTTGACCCGCTAGATCTGTGAGCGCCAGCGCCGAGCTGAGCAACCCTGGCAACCAAAGTCTGACTTTAAAGGCTGGGCCTTCCGGTTCGCAGGTGTGATGCTGATAAGGAGGCCTTCATGACGCGGGAGAAAAAGCCAAGACGGTGCAGCTGATAGACCTGATAGGCCGTGAGCCGTGGAAGCTCCCGCAGTCTGGATGGAGGAAGCAGGACTACCTTCCCAAAGTCAATTTTTGGACATAGAAGCTAAAGACCGCTGGCTTCAGAGGCCACCTGGGCTTCAGCCCAGAGGTGGTGGGGCTCCTGGAGGACTTCGGGCCCGGAACCACTGCCCCGAGCGGGGTTCGGCCCTTGCCTGCCACCTGGATGACGGCCAGCTGGGTGGGGAGCTGCTGGTGAATCTCAACCTTCTGCCCGGGGGCCGCCCACGTCCTGGGGGGCACCCGCAGCCAGCTGCGCCACCTAACTGCGTCTGCTTTCCCCGAGGCGTGAGTGGAAGGTCCGGTCCTTTCCTGGGCGCCCCGGGTCTCGCGCACCTGTGGAAGCTTGCCGCCCACCTGACCCCGGAGGTCCGCGCCTGCGCACCCGCTTCAGGGAGCTGCCGCCCTGTTCTGTTCTGGCGCGAGGTGGCAAGAACCCGGGCAGGAACCGCAACAAATTTCTCTCCAGGGAAGCGCATGTGAGCCGCCCCTCTGGGGCAGGAGCTGGCACTGGGTCCGTCCACCGGCGCCAGATCCAGAATGGACCATTTGCACGCCCCGATTGAAGGAGAAAAGCCCAGAGCCAGAATCTCTTTTCTCAGTTCCTTGTTTTAAGAGGAGGCGTCTCCACCACCTGATGCCCCCGCCATGTGCATGCTGCCTGAGAGCTGTTGTGAGGGGCTGTGCCTTAGATCCATACATTTTGACCTGCTGCATGACCGCTCGTTTGGATTATTTAATTTGTCACGTTTGAGGGCTGTGAGATAATTTGAGTTTAAAAATGTGGATACCACTTAAAACAACATAAGATCTTAATAAAAGGTCTAATCTGCAGAGAGTCCTTTGTTTACATAATCTAAGTATACTTCTCCAATTATTAGTCCCTTTTTATTTCATTCTCCTACCTAAAATACTTGAACATCCTTAACAAACTAATGGAATATTTCTCATTCCAGCGCTTGTTTCCGTAGTTCTGGTCTGTCTCCCCCACTGTAGTGTTTTTAACATATTGAGAGCAGAGATCTTGTTTATTTTATTTCACGAAATCCCTGTGGTATGGCAGCATCCAGCGTAGTAGGATAAGTAACTGCTGAATGATTGAATGGACATATAAAGTAATACCATCCATTTTTAAAGCTTTTACAACTTTTCACACTTCACAGTTCATAAACTTAATTTTAAAATGTTTACTTGAGGGGCACCTGGGTGGCTCAGTCGATTAAGTGTCTGCCTTTGGCTCAGGCCATAATCCCAGGGTCCTGGAATGGAGGCCCATATGGGGCTCCTTGCTCAGTGGGGAGTCTGCTTCTCCTTCTCCCTAGTCTGCTGTGTGCTCTCTCTCTCCCTAATAAATAAATAAATACATAAATCTTTTTAAAAAAATGTTTACTTGATTTTGAACCAGCTATGAGTTAATATGTTTACTGTTGAATAGTATTATAGAAATTACAATTTTATATCTGATAATTATTAAGTGGTTGTCATTTCCATGTATAGTGCCATGGGCATGAATCACTTATTTCTTAGAACAATAATATTAATTAGATATTATTGTAGATGAAGAAACTCAGTCTAAGAGAGGTAAAATATTGTCCAAGAGACCACAGACAAATAAGCAGAGTTGATGATATTTAATGCATTCAGTCTAACTTTTGAGCCAGTGGTCTAGATGACCCCACTCGGCGTCCTCTTCTTTGTAAATATTCACTCTCAAGATTTCCTAACATAATTTGCATTTATGGATGGTATTGGTGTTCTAAGGAAAGGCCCTTAAATATCAAATATATCTATGAGTGGAAGGAATGCATACATTCCACACTGAGGCAGTCACCAGTTACCCTTATTTTCCTACAGAGAGTCTTTAAGTCCATGTTTTTCAGACTGAGTAGCTTCAAGGAGGAAAACTGCAAAACCACATCTAACTTTACACTGGCAAGAAACAAACCTGCATTTTGTTGTGTGACTGGAATCTCTAGATTAATTTATTACCACAAAACCACAGCATAACTTTAGTCTAGTCTAATACCATTGGTAAATTACAGTTTTGGAAAATATGCAATTATTTTCCAAAATCTGTTATGTCTATCTATCTAATAGAGCCACATAATAGCATCAACAGATTATAGTTTTTGAAAATATGTAATTATTTTCTACTCTGTACTGCCTAATAGAGCCACATATGAAGCAGACAAATTAACTAATCAGCAGTACTATATGTTTCCATCCTTCCACTTACAGTCTCTTGGCCAAAGTTAGTAACATGGCTGCACCCTAACTGCAAGTGAAGTTTATGCAAGCACATCAAATATGCACAGGTGAGAAAAACTTTTCTTTTCTTCCCTTCTAGGTTCTTTGGCTGGTCTAGTACCTAAATTGACATAAGACAGATTAACAGGGGGAAAAAAAACAAATTTAATTTTGTATATATAGAAGCCCCACAAAGACATGAGAGGCTCCCTGGCAATCAGGTAATTGTGGCTTATATACCATTCTGAGCTGAAGAGAAGGGGATAGGGGGCCTGGGGTCTCAAAGGGGAGGAAGACAAATCTCAGGAAAATGAGAAAAACAGATGTTTGGGAAACGAATGTTTGCCAGGCCATACAAATAAGCCTTTCTGATATAAAAAGTTACTTTTGGTATTAGCCCTCTTTAAGTATAGACCCTTTATCTAAAATTTTTTTATGCAGTTAAGGGGAGATTAAAAGCTCTTCTTGAGTCTGTTGGGTTTCATCTTCAGCTTGATATAATCCACACGCCAAAGCGGCACATTCTGGAGTCATGTATTCTCCCCCCTGCATGTGATGGTGAGCTCCGTCTCTAACATTTCTAACAGAGTGTTGTATTCTCAGAGGAAATACTATGAAACAAACATAGACTCTACTTGTATTTCACTAAGCCTGAGTTATATCTTAAATCATTTACTAGAAAAATATTTCAGGTAAAAACCCACCTCAGTGCTTTTCTAGCTAAGGATTATCCTTAACTCAACAAGCATTTTAACTATCACGGTTAATAATGTAATGATGTAGATAATGAATGAAATATATATACTTCAGTTACCAGATTTCCAGTAAGAAGTAATTGGAAGGTTGCAGTGAAACAGTACTTATAATGACACAACAGTCATTATAAGTCAATTGGGCTTGGAATGTGTACATCTAAAATAATAATTGTATGAATTTAACTATTACTACATGAAAGGGTACAAAATTGTCATACCTTATTAAAATGATATTTTTACCGAAATAAAAGTTTATCTCAAGTTTGATATTTTTGCAGCTATTTAATATATATTGTGCTGCTACAATGTAGCAGATGCCATTTTCAAAACTTAATAATTTGTTCCTGGAGTAAAGACAATTTAACACACCGTGTAAAAAAAAAAAAAGAATGGCTAATTCTCTTCGCCAGTTAGGGCTGCTATAACAAAAATACCATAGGCTAGGTGGTTTAAGCAAGAAACATTTATTTCTCACAGTGCTGGAGGCTGAGAAGTCCAAGACCAAGGTGCCTGCAGATTTAATATCTGGTGAAAGCCTTCTTCCTGGTTCACAGATGGTAAGCTTCCTACTGTGTCCTCACATGGTAGAGAGAGAAAATTCTGGGCCCTTATTTATAATCCCATTATAATCCCAAACCCATTATGGGGGTTCCACCCCACCCATGATCTCATCCAAAGGCAATTACCTGCTAAAGGCACCACCTCCAAATAGCATCACACTGCAGATTAGGCTCCAACAGATGAATTTTGAGGGGACAAAAACATTCAGTCCACAGCAATGATGCAGCAATATGGGATGTGACTTCCCTTTATTTTTATAAGGACAAAATGAAAGCGATTCTACAATTTTATTTATTTAAAAACACACAAAAAGAAACAAAAAGGATATCACTGACACAGCTAAAAGTTACCTAATGAGATATGACAAAGTTTATATGATATCCTGGATCAGAAAAAAAAAGACATTAGGTAAAATCTAAGAATTCCTAAATAAAATATGGACTTACTTAAAAATAATGTATCACCGTTGGTACATTAATTATGACAAATATATCCTATAATAATACAATAATAGAGGAAACTGGGTCTGTGGTATGTGAGTACTCTCTGAATTATCTTCAAAATTTTTCCAAAGTAATAATAAACCAAACTATTCTAAAACAAAAGTTTATTTGAAAAAGTAATTCATGACATAATCCTGAAAACCATAATTTTTTTCAAAGTAACATAATTACTTCTACCTGAAGGCAAACTTTGCCTTTTTCTAACTGAATATCTTGTTAATGATGTTCTTTTTTTTTTTTTTAAAGATTTTATTTATTTATTCGACAGATATAGAGACAGCCAGCGAGAGAGGGAACACAAGCAGGGGGAGTGGGAGAGGAAGAAGCAGGCTCATGGTGGAAGAGCCTGATGTGGGGCTCGGGGGCTCGATCCCACAACGCCAGGATCACGCCCTGAGCCAAAGGCAGACGCTTAACCGCTGTGCCACCCAGGTGCCCCGTTAATGATGTTCTTGATACCAATACTTCAGTGTTTCATAATTCAACAGTTCATAAAATCAAACATTTGGAATCTCATAGAATATAATGGAAATAAGAGTTATAAATATAACACTGCTTGTATCCTTCAAAGTGATGTACTCGAAAAAGTAATGTGTTATGACTTTCAACATATGTGTGGTATTTGGCCATGGATATTAGAGTGATATTTGCCTTCCCCATCCAAAAAATAATTATTTCACACTGGTTGATGGTATAAAATAAAGGACAAATAGTTATCAAAGGAATGATTTGATTGAAACGTGTTCTTTGGTAAAAAAATAAAATAAAATAAAAAAATAAAACCTAAATCTTCTCCCATCCTTGATAACCTCTGCAAAAGTAGAGGAGAAAGAAACAGTTGTATCATTGAATAAACATTAAAGGAGGATGAGATCTGCATCACAGACAATCTGCGAGAGATTGCAAAAACAAATAAATCTCACCCTTTAAATAGATAAACACATGCAGCCCATCACATACACGTTTTCAAGATAAATTACAACTAGTCCTTAAGTAAGAGGACTTGCCAGCATCACTTGTCACACATAGTTCATCCGAAATTCACCAGGTAATTGGGTGATAATCTGTGTTAGCTAATAGGCTTTATCCAAAGGAAAAATAAATTCATATCTTTATGACAGGAACTAGTTTTAGAGTGAGGTGCCCATAAATTTAACCTCCTATCCTCTCACAGAAATGCAGAGGTGGGGCAGTTATCTTCCTTGATCACCTTTAAAGACATGGTTCTGAGGGATTTGAGAAAGACATTCCCTGGGTCACAATGCTGGTAAAAGTCTTGTTTAGTTTTTAAAGGGATTTACATAGATTTCCAAAAGACAAAGAAAACACAATTATAGGGTTTCCAAAGTAAATAGCTCTAAGGAAAGGGCAGAAGGGAAGTCTCTAACCTTATTTTCAACAGGGAGAATTAAGCATCTTTTTATTTTTATTATTTTTATTATTTTTAATAATAATTTTTTATTCTGTTATGTTAGTCACCATACAGTACATCCTTAGTTTTTGATGTAATGCTCCATGATTCATTATTTGCATATAACACCCAGTGCACCATGCAATATGTGCCCTCCTTAATCCCCATCACCGGCCTATCCCAATCCCCCACCCCCCTCCCCTCTTAAGCCCTCAGTTTGTTTCCCAGAGTCCATAGTCTCTCATGGTTCATTCCCCCTTCTGTTTACCCCCCCCATCATTCTTCCCTTCCTTCTACCAATCTCCCTGCTATTTCTTATGTCCCATAAATGAGTGAAACCATATGATAATTGTCTTTCTCTGCTTGACTTATTTCACTTAGCATAATCTCCTCCAGTCCCGTCCATGTTGCTGCAAATGTTGGGTAATCGTTCTTTCTGATGGCTGAGTAATATTCCATCGTATATATGGACCCCATCTTCTTAATCCATTTGCCTGTTGAAGGGCATCTCGGCTCCTTCGCAATTTAGCTATTGTGGACAGAGCTGCTATGAACATTGGGATGCATATGGCCCTTCTCTTCACTACGCTAAGACTTATATTCTATCGTATTCCTCAAACTCGATGGCTATGATACTTGAAAAACATTTTGAGACATAAGAAAATGCATATAGTTTCATTTGTATATTACATGAACATACATGAATAAGCTATACCAGAGTCTTGAAAGACATTTCTAAACTTAAGTAATTAAATATGAAAATTAAGCATCTTATTTTTAATTTGTATTTGCCCCAACATTATCCGCATGCACTTGAATCATTCAACCAACACTCTCAGACATATCAGAGGAGGGCGCCTGGGTGGCTCAGTCAGTTAAGCCTCTGCCTTCGGCTCAGGTCATGATCCCAGGGTCCTGGGACTGAGCCCTGAATTAGGCTCCCTGCTCAGTGGGGAGCCTGCTCCCCCCCATCCCCCAGCATCTGTGCGCAGGAGTGTTCTCTCTCGCTGTCTCAAAAAAAAAAAAAATGTTTTTTTAAAGAACTATCAGAGCAAACTTAGAAGTAGGCACAAAGGATGGGTGCAGGTAAGTTGGCTTTGAAGAAGAAATAATAGTGAGTGAGAGACCAATTATCTAAATGTTTAACTTACAATGATATGGCTATTGTAACAACAGATTGAAAACAAAAATAATTACCTCTCCTAAGTACCATGTTCTTGAAAATATGTAATTATTATGGCAGTAATTATTGCCCTAGGGTTCTAATTATAAGCAAATGAGTTAAGTGAAATTTCAATACCACAAGTCCTTCACTGAGAAGTTCCACTTCTGTTGTTTTTTTTGTAAACTTATTTCAAAGTATAAAATATCTATAGGACACATTGTACACTTTGCACATTACTTTGATGTTATTATACTTCTGTAACTAACAATCAGGTTAACATATGGAACACTATCAGCACCTTATTTCAAAAATCTTTACTCACCCTAGGTTCACGATATCCTCCTAGAAACTTGATTGTTTTACATTTTACATTTAGACCTGTAACTCATTGGAAACTGAACAAGATGTTTTCTTTCCCCATATAGGTATCTGAATGAGCCATGACCACATATTGAAAAGACCATCTTTTCTCTCATTCACTACATTCCAGGGATAGTTTTATTAATCAGTTGACCATATATAGCTGGATCTGTTTCTGCGCTGAATATGCATTTTGTTTTTGTTTTCCTATTTTTTTCCTCTATTCATTTAAACTTATACCAATACCACCAGTTCTAAAATACTGAAATTTTATAATGAGTCTTGGCATCTGGCACTGAAAGCCCCCCAAGTTAGTTCTTCTTTTTCAAGCTTGATAATTCCACCTTATGCATATCCTGTGTTTTATCAGTCACCATATTTTCCACATCTGTGTATGTTCCTTTCTTCAGTGGGTTGGTGCTATGGAAAATCATTGTCATGGTGATAGGAATAAGGACAAGGTAAATATTGAGGGTTGTTGATAGATGTTTGCTAACCCCTCCTATGTATGTATATAATGTTATTGATTTATCAAAGTATTTGAGAACAAGGCATTTTTTAAAAAATGGTTTTTCAGCCAGTTAGAGATGTAATATGACCCCTCTGTGACTTAGTCGGGCTCCTCCTAAAGCCTTTAGGTCTTGACCTGGTTACTTGTCCTTGTCAGATCTGCACTGATGGCCCTGTTTTAGCAAGAATCCTGCTAAAACAGTTGAGCTAGAATCCCCCACCTTGATATCTTGTCTAAACAAGTTCCTCGTCTATCCAATCCTCTAGGTGATAGTTGACAATCCTGGCCTACCTTTAGCAAGAATCCTGTTGGGTCTATTTAAACAGGATCCTCACCCCACTCCTGATGTTTTCTCTTAGTAATTTTTTTTAAAAGATTTTATTTATTTATTTGACAGAGAGAGACAGCCAGCGAGAGAGGGAACACAAGCAGGGGGAGTGAGAGGAAGAAGCAGGCTCCTAGCAGAGGAGCCTGATGTGGGACTTGATCCCAGAATGCCGGGATCACGCCCTGAGCTGAAGGCAGATGCTTAACGACTGCGCCACCCAGGTGCCCCTCTCTTAGTAATTTTTTATCCACTGACTCCCACTCTGTTCCCTGTCAATAAATCTCTTCTTGTCTATGTTTCATTTAAAATTGATTCATTTCTGTACTGAGGTCTCTTTTGCCCTATTACAATAGATTCTGAATAATCTGTCCTTACCATTTTAGGCCCTGTCCTAAGAGGAAACTACACTTAAAAGGAAAAAGACCCCATTCTGTTATTCTACACCACCCTGGAAGGAGCCCTTCTTCCTTTCCCACGTAAACAACTACCTGATAGGTAGACGAGTGTGTGGACAAAAACCTGTTTGGGTGACAGGCACATGGGGGGTTAATCAGATTAAAACAGCCTGCCGACATTCTCATCAAAACCCCTGACCTAGAAACTCCAAAGGCAACCCTCTTGGGTTCCTTTTCAGGAGCTTTGTACTATCACTCAATAAACTTTGCTTTGCTGCCCACCACTCTTCATCTGGTCTACCTCTTCATTCTTCGAATCGGCGTGACCAAGAACTGCGGGCACTAAAGGAAAAGAAATCCTGAAGCAAATTAAATAAATAAATGGAACTAATTAGAAACATACAGAATATTTTATCCACAGTCTTTGGAAATACCCAGACAGCTGTTTGATGTCCCTTCAGTCTACCACCTAAAACATAATCCACATACTACACCAGTTTACCTATTAGAACAAACGAAAATTTTGAAAGTCTCTTCCATAAATATTGATAAAAATATTTATCATTCATATTCAACAGCTATCTTAACACGTAATTTGCTATGAACACAATTCAGATACACATACAGAGAAGAGCATAAATGAGAATATATTGCTATGTTTGTCTGACATATGGCTAAAATTTTAGGAAAAAAAAGTACCAACTCTGTGTCCGTCTATATGTATGTTTATGCATGTTTATGTATGTATGTTATATAGATGTAATATTTTTCTACTTCCAGAACATATTACCAACTTAAGTTATAAATCCCTTTAAAGGAGTGAGTTCAAATTAGTTTAGAGATAAATGAGCACTGATATTAATTAAATATTGCTAAAACTCCCAGAAATATAGATTCTAACTCAAATGCTTTTAAAGTTCATATAACTTGGGTAAATATTTGCAATAAGATTAGTTTAGTATTGTTGGTTTAATAAAAATAGCTATGTCTTCTGAGGTATCAGCTCATATTAAGTATAATATAAACATACATTTTGTAATTAAGTTTTTATGTTTTTTTTATTTTAATCATACTTGCTTAAAGTTCATGTTCTGTAAAAATAGTTAACAAGGAAATAACTTGAGATGATGACTACCTTTGTTTAATATTATAACGTGTGTGTGAGAACAGTTTCCAAAGTCTTTTTTGGTGACTTGAAACACTAGACCTTTGCTAAATTAAGTTAAGCAAGAAATACTCACTAAATATTTAGATAATTCTAAGTAAGACACACTATTTAAACACTCACTGCTAAGCATAAGTTTACATTTGTATGCTTGTTTTTTTATTTTTATGATATAGAAGAAGCTAAATATATTTGGTTGTGTGAATAAATATGTACCTTTGGCCACCTTGAGAAATTGCATCATGAGGAAGCATACACCTATAAAACCTGTGATAGCTATATTCATAAAATGTACTGGTTTGCTACAGAATCCTAGTATGTGACAAACACGGCAGAATCGTCTACTTCCCAGAGTTCTCTGTAAAGTGGGGGGAAGCTACTAACAGTTTGTTCCGGAATGACAAAGAGGAAAATATAGGAAAAGAAGAAAAACAAAACAGTGATGAATGTAAAAAAAAAAAAAAAAAGTTGTAGAAGGTTTGTAGGAAAAATCTTAGAAAAGTAATTTTACCTGATGTAGTCAAAGCTGGCTAAGATTGGATGGATTTATGTATAAGGTTTTAAAAAAATGAGTTCAATAGCANGTGATGAATGTAAAAAAAAAAAAAAAGTTGTAGAAGGTTTGTAGGAAAAATCTTAGAAAAGTAATTTTACCTGATGTAGTCAAAGCTGGCTAAGATTGGATGGATTTATGTATAAGGTTTTAAAAAAATGAGTTCAATAGCATAGCAATACAAAATTAGAGTTCTTTTTCTCTGTTAAAACAACAAAGTTTTCTTGTATTATTGGCCTGCTCTTAATAGATTATAAAAGGCTTTTCTTTACCATTTCAGTAACTGCCTAGAATCTAAGATTTTGTGTCTTATCCAAATAACCTTCTGTACTATATGTTAATCTTTATCACGTCCTCAAATATTTAAGAGAACCTAAGTATTGATTCATAGTGATCTGTGATCCAATTTAATCAAGTACTCAAACCTTTTGACATTTTTAACAACTTCCCAAAATCAAATTCTAAATTAAATCTTCTTGTTCTCAAACTGACCTTGAGATTTCCCAGAGGGTTCTTGGAAAATCTCAAAGGATTTGTTCTCTCATTGGACATGCTAAACTAATTCATTTATTTGATATGTTGAATTACATAAAGAGACATTAACAAAGAAGAAGAAATGTCTTAACCTACACCAGGTTATATTTGCACGGGTAAATATTAATATAAGTATTTTAGAAATCATATGAACTTCATAGAAATTTGTCCTTACCCTCATTGTTCATGATAGGTCTTGTGTAATATTGTAAGTCATAATTCCAGTTATTATTTTAAAGTGTTTGTGCCACAGAAATAACCAGAGTTCTTTGTCAAATGAACTCTCAGATCTTTTACCATGCTGTTTTGTCATCCACAGATAATTTTTCTTTTACTCTAATTTTTCTCTGACTCCATTTGTAATGGGTTATAGGCCAGAATGCTTCATCTTCAACAAAAAATGTCTCAGAGACCAATGGAAATGATTATGACAAGGGTTCTGGGGTACAAGCTTCTGATAGCATTGCTTAAATAACCTTAAGAGCATACTGACGGACTGCGTAAAGATTTTCAGAGCTCTAGTGGAGAGGCTAGTAAGTTCATAAAACTGCTAACTCAAGATCAAGCAGAGCAAAAGTAAATTACATGCGAATGAATGGGCTAATACACAATAATTACAATTTTTGTCTGGAACACTGCTAGCTCTTTAATGTTCTATATTCTTTATATCAGGAACTCTTTTCCCTTTTCTCTCAAGCTGTCTATAACTCACAATACGACAGTAGATATACTTTTGTAAATAAAAATGAAACATTTAACTTTGTTTCATACCTGATCCCTCCAGAATTTGGGAACTCTTGTGGAGTATTCTTATTTTCATGGCGATATAATTATTTGAGATTCTTTAACAATCTACTCTCCTTGTAACAAAACATAATTGGAAACATCAGTTATATATCACCAGGCTCTGACTGGAATAACATATTTGAGAATGATGCATAGAGTCAAATATGACCAGACAGTTTTAAGGAACTAAAGTTGACTTAATGGAGTCAGTGCTTACAAAATTCTCTTGAAACAACTTGACTGGTATTTGGTTTATAGGTGTCCTAGCCTCACAGGTGAGTAAGAAGTTTACTTCCTGGATGGCCCAGGGCCTTTAGGATACCTAGGAACCTCAAGAAGAGAGGGATTCCTCCAAACCTATAAGTAATGCAGGAAACATCTGATGGAAAGTCTTTGGCTTGGTATCCCAAGGCTCAAGCAGCTTTAAAAAATCCAATTTGAGATCCCCTATGAAAAGTTCCAGCAAAGCAAACTCATTAAGGTCTATGTGATCAATTACCATTCTTGCTGTGCTTATATAAATAATAAGACCAAATCTAATAAGACCACACTTATTTTTTAATTTATCTTGTGATGGAAAATCAAAAGGGAGGTAACTGGAGAGAAAAAGTTTATGTCTTACTGGAGAACTGTAAACATCCTATTAGATTATCATCTTGTTTACTGTCTTTGAGCTATTTTTCACTTGTAGGTAAACTCCATTTTTCTTTCTACTTTTTTGTCTACCTGTAAACTGGATTGGATCCTGCTTTTTATGCATTTTGTTAGCAATTAACATTGCCAATTTTTTGTCCACCCTCAGGACTTCGCATTCCCTAGGAATGAAAACGGCCCTTTTCCTTAAGTCTTGAGAGCTGAGTCTGGATTACTTGATATAACTTCAAAATACCAGCATAATATAACATATATGGGCAATCTTTATGCCTGTTACTGTGTGGGACATTCAGAAAGTTCACTGTAACACCCAGTGCGATCATCGAATACATTTATGCTGCAAACCAGGAGATCCATGGGATTGCCACTGTGTCTTCACTCCACTATCTAAAGATGCTTCCAGCCCAACATCTAGAAATCTTCCCAACTGACTGCCCTATGGACTCAAATACTATATGCTCAACTGCTAGTTTTTGTTTTTCTTTCATTTTCGTAGAAACTCTCCTCATTAAATGCCTGACTTTGCACTATCCAGCAAATAACTTCTAATGCAAAGTACCAGTAGATGGTTCAGCTGGTCTTCAATGAATAGAAGATGACTGAATGAGAAAGGACTTCTATTATTCAAAGGAAGGAAGAATGCCTCTCCTTTACTTAACAAGAGGGACTGAAAAGACACTCTCCTTGACCTAACTTTAGTCAGGCCTCTAAGCCTTAACCTTGGCATCTGTTCTTGTGGGACTTGTATCACCCAAATTTAACATGAATGCTGCCAAGTCAGTTTAACCAGAATCTGCCACTTTGATGTCAATTCAACTTCTTATCTCCTACTATCTCCTAAGTGATAGCTGATCACCCTGGCCTGACTTCAGCAAGACTCCTATTAGGTTTCTTTAACCAGAATCTCTCCTACTCTTGCTATTTCCTCTTAATAATTTTCCACTTGCTGGTCCCCACCTTGCTTGGCTATCTCTCCATTTGTCCATGCTATGTTTGGAACTGAGCCTACTTCTGTGCTGAGGTCTCTTTCTCTTATTGTAACAGTTCCTGAATGAAATCTGCTTCTTACCACTTTAAACTACTATTGAGCTCTGGTTTTCTTTAGCAGGTATCAGCCATATACACATAAATCACTTCAGCAATAATAAATATACATAAATATGTATATAATTAAGATGCCAAATGAGTAATACAAGTGCTAATTAGTTGAACTCAAGCTAATTCATTTAGATCTAGAAAGCTAAATATGATTTTATTTAAGACATAGATTTCAATATAAATATAAATGTGGACATTAAAGTGAAATGATATGTGCAGGTGAAAGTTAAAGGACTGATCTAGCTGATTCTGCAGGTTTGTAATAGACAGAATCCTATTAGTGCTAATAAGAGTCAAGATTTATTTAGTGTATTGTTCTAAGTGTTTTACAATTATGTCTTTTAATCCTTATAAGCACCTTATGTAGTAGGGACTATAATTATCTCCAGTTTAGATATGATTTTAGATATAGATTTAGAAATAAAACTCAAAAGGGAAAATAAAAAAATGAAGTTTATAAACCAAATATCTTCTGTAATTTGAGTCTGGGGGGATGTCTGGGATGAAAGAGAAACCATGCTCTTAGAAACAAGTGCTGAATGCAGAGGTGATATATTCTAAAGCAATTATAATTTCCACGATCAAATAATTCATATCAAAATATCTCATTACTAGCTTGTCTAGCTTGCTGTAAGCCAGCTCACGTAAAAAATAAAGTCTTCATTTGGTGCTTTACATCTCGTTATTTAATTCTTGTTTCAAGGAAATACATTTCCCTGTGGCCTTAGAGGTGGTCACACTTCCTTTGTCACCACAGCAGGATATTGCAATATTCCCTATAGTTTTCCTCCACCTTAAAAATAATTTTGTAAACAGCCCCTCCATAACCTGTGAGTGCGGGCAGGATAATGGTTAAGGTGGGGGGAGCCTATTGCCTGAGCCTTAGGGCTTTCTTCTACAGCGTGCCAGGAAAGTTCCAAATTTTTACCTCATCAACTGTAAGTCATATTGAGTCCAGCCAGACCTTAATTAACTAACATAGTAGACTAATTAACTAACATAGAGGACTAATTATTTCTATCCCAGGTGTTCAAGACAACCCATTAAATCCAAAACCCTGGCTAAGGTACACTCGAGGCCAGGAATAGGTCCAACTGATAATATAAGAAAATTTTGTTCAATTTGCTCTATTATCCTTGTCATACTCCCCACTTAAGCACCTCACACTGCTGAGAAATAGGTTTATGAGACATATAGGCTGTCTTCACTACGGACTTTATCTGTCATGTAAGGCTTAGAGGCAATAGAAATGTGATGGTAGATTCAGAAGAAAATAAGTTTGAACTTTTGCAGCAACTTCTCTAAAGGAAGCTACAGAAAGGCTTTTAGTGCAGAAGAGGATGGATGTCTGCCTCCAGTGGCACGAGGTTTAGGGGAATTTGTAGTTCCATATTCTTGGTCTTATCTATGTCTCCCTAAATTTCCTCATCCCATGTTTTAAGGTCCTATTCCTTCCCTACAGAGTCCTTATTTCAGCATAGGAATTTGGAGTGGGGAGTGTGGGGCATTTAATTGGCAATCAACTCTATCTCTTACTCTCAGATTGAGTCAGACATTCCCAGCTATTATAGGAGACAAAGAACTCCTTTAAAATTTTCATGGAAGGAAGCCTGGGTGGCTCAGTCAGTCAAGTGTCTGCTTTCAGCTCAGGTCATGATCCCAGGTCCTGGGATTGAGTCCCACACCGGGCTCCTTGCTCAGTGGGGAGCCTGCTTCTCCCTCTGCCTACCATTCCCCCTGCTTGTACTCTCTCTCTCTGGAAATAAATAAAATCTTAAAAAAATAAAATAAAATTTTCATGGAGGTTCCTAATTATATATCCATGACTTTTATATTTTTTAAAATATTTTATTTATTTATTTGACAGAGAGAGAGAGAGAGCACATTAGGCAGAGTTGCAGGTGGAGGGAGAGGGAGAAGCAGGCTCTCCGCTGAGCAGGGAGCCTGAAGTGGGTCTTGATCCCAGGACCCTGGGATCATGACCTGAGCCTAAGGCAGCCACTTAACTGTCTGAGCCACCCAGGCATCCCTATATCCATGAATTTTAATTTCCTTATTGCTTATGTATACACTTTAGTACCTTCCTAAGAAACCAAGTGACACTAAAAACTTCATAAACAATATTTTCAACATAAAAACTAAGTATCATAGTTACTTGCTCTCAAAGTACATTGACCTCAACTTGATACCATGTTACCAGTGTTGATCATTCTATTGATCGTTGTTATAGTGCATAGCATAGAGAGCCTATGTTCATATGTTCCAGTTCTCTAGGCAGGTAATTATCTCCGAGCTCCTTTAATATATGGCCATGCTAATCCAAAAATTCTATTTGGCGGGTTTGCTTCCTGGGGCCACATTCAGTATCAGTAACTACATCAAATGAGTCCAATCATAATTCAGATAGTGCTCCCTGAAATTTGGATGATTTGAGGATTTGATGAAGTACAAACAGAAAATAGGGAAATCATAGAGGAAAATGCAGCACATCAAGGTTAAACCCATACAGCTACCAATATCCCTACACCCAAAGAATTGTTTAGTATCCAAACCCAGGAAGAAGGAAGTGAGGTAGAGAATCATCCTGATAAAAGTAGTGACCTTCATACAAGAAGTACGGAAAACACTGAAAGCCTGATACGACCTCAGTGGGTTGGAGCAGAAAAAATAAATACCCATACTTGCTCTCCTTCCTTTTGCTCTTCTCTTGCTGAGTCTCCCCACTGGCTAAACCAAAGAGAAATAGAGGGCAAGGGAGCTCAGGGCACAGACCAAAGTGAAAAGCTTAGAATCCAATCTTGAGAGGCAAATGATATAGGTGATGATAGTTAAAGTAAAACCAGAACTGGACAGTAGTTAAAGCAGTACAAAGAGGTTTCATTCATGACCTATTACAGTAGGAAGAAAGAGACCTCTGTATAGAACTGGGCTCCATTCCAAATACAGCTTGGATAAGTGAGGATTTATAGTCAAGAGGTCGGGGCGGGGGGGNGGGGGGGGGGGGGGTCAGTGTATGGAAAATTACCAAGAGGAAACCTCAGGCGTAAGGAGGGTTTCTGGCTAAACCAACTTGACAAGATTCTTGCTGAAGGCAGGCCAGGAATCTGATATTGCCAGGGGCAATGAATGCTTACATCAGATACCAGGGGTTATCCACTATCTAGAGTGAGGATTCTTTCTTAACAATGTTCTGGCTGAAACTGGGCTATGCAGGTCTGGCAAGGACAGAGCCTAGTCAAGAACGGGGTTCAGCGGAACTTGACTGAAGTTTGGTCAAGGAGTCTTTTTCATGATGTCTCTTTCAACAGTATCTTTGCTCAGATATATACTTGGTTTTTCAAGCTTAGTAGATCCCGGACTAAAATCTGCTCCTCCTTAAGTTCTCCCTCCTAAGTCAATAAAACACAACAGACAAACAAAAAACAACAACAAAAAATGAACTTGGTCTCATCTTTGACTCTTAAATCTCTATCACATATCCTATCATCAAAACATGTTGATTATACTATCTCCCTGCTTTCAGTATTAAATACTTGTAATATTTGATAATCACTGTGATCCTTTAAATGTGTAAGTCAAATATGTCATTCCATCATTTCTAGTCTTAAATATGTCATTCCATCATTTCTAGTCTTAAAATCCTATCGAGACTTCCAACACATGTAAAATAAAATCCAAAGTCTTATTATGGCCTATAAGGCCCTAAACATCTAAAATATGACTACCTTTATATCCTGATTTCCTATTTTTTTCATTTCATGAGTTTTGCTTTAGTCACGCTGGCCTCCTTCCTTTTCCTTGACCACTACCAAACTGACTTCTGCCTCTGGACCCTTGCTAATTATTCTATCTGGAATTCTCTTTTCCCAATTATTCAGGGGCTCACTAAATTTTTTCAATTTTTGGCTAAAATACTGCCTTCTTGGATACCCCATGCCTAATCTATATACAGAATATATAATTTTATAAATTATAATTTTATGTGTATGTACATAAATTATGTGTTTTAACATATAATAATTATTATATAATATATGCGGTTATTAAAATAGTGTGATGTGGCCAACTGATCTGAACAGTAATTCTCAAACGTTTACTAAGATTTAATTCGGTTAGAAAAAATAGTTTCATAAAAACATTTTCATAGGCATAAATATAAAGCACATTTTTCTCTTACAGCAAATTTTAAAATAATTAGCATGAGTGAAGGAGTCTATGGACTGTAATATTGATACCTTGGAAACAATTTGAAAGATATACTTAAATTATTTTCTAATTAATTTTCCTCTAATAATTTGTCCCTATTTTTGAGAGTTGAAAGTTCAGACATTTTTGGCTTTCTGAAGCACTAGGTTTATTCAGGAGCTAAAATATACATTGGAACTTAGGTGGAGACTCTTGTTGGCATAAATTATGTCCATTCTTTTTCTTTGGTCAAATCCTTCACATAATTTCTTGAAGTTGCGTGAGGCTCTTAGAGACAACATTGATTTATTCATTCAACTTTTCTATTCTAGAGTCTATAGTTTGTTTTGAATCTAAATGTAGAAGAAAATAAACAAGAGAAGACACACATGGCAAAATACAGCAGTAACCATGCATAACTTTATTTAAACCAGTAAATATTTTGACTTAACTTTCTAGACTTTTTTTTAAGTATTTGTACTCCCCGGTTACTGTGAATTTTGATTCTACAAACAAATTTTATCACAAAATGTATAACACTTTAATGATGTCTTATCTAAGACTTAATATTTGTCCAAGATTTAAAATATATCATTTCAGGGGTACCTGGGTGGTGCAGTCAGTTAAGCGTCTGACTCTTGGTTTCCACTCAGGTCGTGATCTCAAGGTCATGAAATCGAGCCCTGCATCCAGCACCACGCTCCGCTCAGAGTCTCAGATTCTCTCTTCCTCTCCCTCTGACCCTCCCACTCGTGCTCTCTCTCTCTCTCTCTCAAATAAATGTATATCTTTAAAGAAATGTATATATCATTTCAAAACTGCTTCAAAAATGAAAACGTTCAGAAACTCCTCTATAAAGGGCTTGTATTCCCTTAAAAAAAGGGAGAGGAATATAAAATCAAGTTTAATCAAGATTTTTTTTAGCAGAAACCTAAATTGGTTTCCTCATAGTTGCAAACTTATCTCTCTTAGGTAGTGACTATTAGGGAAGATAATGGCGCTTTTTCTCATGGGGTTAAGTTCCTTTCCGAATTGAGAAAAGAGGTGGAATCATACTACTATTGCTGCCATCTAAATGAAGATGGTGTAGTTGCTGGATTACCTTTTACCTTTGAGGCAACAATTAGAAACTAACATTCAAATAAAAAGTTAACGGAAGCTCTGCGGTTTCACAGATGCCCACGAATTCTTGTTATTGTTCTAATTATGGCAGCAAATACCAAGTAAAACAGCCTGCCTGGGTGGCGGTGTGACTCAGCCTTGACTAGTTCCTTTGAGGAGGCATTCAGCTGGGGGATTTTTCATCACACCATGGCCTATCTAGTACTCTGACTCACAATGTCTTTTTGTAGGAGTAAAATAAAGGCAGTTGTACTCACAGCTCCCGTCATCTCTTATTCCATCAGCATTCATAGTATTTGCTTGGTTCCTTATTAGTATGAAATATCTGGCCTCCATACTATTTACAAAGAAAATAATAGAAATGCAGACAGGTGTATTCATAAAAAAGGCGGATTTAGGAAAAAATATATAATGACAGCTAATTAAATTAAAATAGAAAAGGATGTCTTCATCCATGTTCTTTTGGTGATTTGCAAATAAGATTGTAGAGTTGAAAACCCTGTTAACCATGTAAAAAATAACTTTTTTATGTAAACATTTTATCCATTTATTATCTCACTTCCTATTATTTTCTTTGGCAGATGAAACAAATAATATTTTTCTCAGAATAACGTACTTATAGTTTTCTTTTCCAACCTGAAAGACATTTAGGAAAAAACTTTGCAAATCCTAATTTCTGATGCTTAAAACATGCATAATGAACAACATATATGAATCTACTCTATGGCATAACAGCCTTCAGATTTAGACTTTTAACTTATTTGAAATCACTGCATTTGCCAAAAAATCATTTATCTAAATTATTAACGGATTATCCTTTTAAGTCAATACTGTTAATAATCTGAGTCAGTGGCTTTGAAAAGAATGAAGTTTTCTAATTTATTGATCCAGTGTTATACACATAACATTATAATAAAATAGTGTCTGCTTAAACAGCCTACCACCTTCCCTACTAGCCTTCTTAAAGTCCTTTATTTTAGCCCATTCATTAGTTATTCATATCTAAAAATTGTGTATGCAATAATAGAATAATATATAAATGATATTCTGGGGCAACGAATATTTCCTCAGCAAGATTTTTGTGTTCAGATTAAAAGTAATCAAATCATAGTCATTAGATTATTTATTATAAAAATCTATCACTAGGAAAAATTCATCTCTGCATTGTTCCACTTTTAGTGGTTTCCCAAATAAAAACTTATTGCCAGAAATTACGTGCATTTTGTAGGCCAGTATAAATGCTGTATAAATCATGTCCTCTATAGCTGTTGTCTTCTGTATTATTTTAGGATGTACCATGGTTTTTTTATAAATATCTAAAATATGTAAATTTCTTCTCTGAATGTGTGATTAGTTCCTTTCTAGGCAAGGGAGATTTCCCCCATGATCAGATTCAATCAGTTCTCTATGTTTTGGAATTCTGCCTGAAAATGCTTATTTTTATTTATGAAAAATGTGCCAGAAGATCTGCAAGAGCAATTTTGTAACACTTATAAGCATATTTTTTTCCAATTTAAAATCGAGCTTACAGCTAGAAATAGCAGAACAAATGTAAAAAATATCATTACGATTTTGTAAATGCTGTGAATTCAGTAGCATGGTTAGAAAATGAATGACAAAACTTCGGCGATATTTTATTTTAATATCACACTAAGAGTGGACAGAATGTGTTTATTAAATAAAACTGAAATATATCTGGAATAGATCATTCTAAAAGTTTTTCACTGAACACACAAGAGTTTATACTGAAAAATATTGGAAACTGAGGTTGAGTAAACTGCATAGATGGAAATGATCGTATAGATTTTTGTTTTAATTTTTTAACATAGTGTGACAGTCATTGATTTATTGTCTCTCAGCTAGAAACTCATCCTTTCCCCCTGCTCTGTGAAAATGAATCTGACCCCCCCTAAATATTTTCCTGTTATCATCTGACACTGAAGCTTTATCAGTGGAGGAAAGTGGAGAGAAGCTGCAGAGTAGAGTTTAGTTTCTTGTTACTGTTGCACTCCTTTGGCATCTCCTACAGCCCGCTGTGCTTTCTCTAACACCAGGCTCCTGTCGTGCTCACAGATTCCCCACTGCCTGCCTTCTGTTATATATGGAGGGCGGCAGCATCTAGAGACCAAGAGCTTTCTCCTGACACATTTTCCAAATACTCTGCAGCAAAGTGTCCCTTGTGAGACACTTCCCCAAGAATGGCTTTCATTAGCCCCCTAGGGAGCAGATTTCTGGCAAGTTTACCACAGTGGCTTCTTTGTCTTTCAGTGAGCCACAACTCTGCTTCTCCATAATAAGATCTTGATGTAAGGCCCATGGGTGTGTTTTGAGAGGAGGATACTATTTCTTGATGGCTCTGTTTCAGTCCTAGGCATGATGCATATTCTATTGTTATTCCTATTGTCATTGAACTTACCGGAGATTCTGAAGACAGTATGTTTGCTTGTGTAGCTAAGATGTCACTCTATCAGCTAACTTGGTTGGCTGACTGAAACTTGGACTCAGAAGTAGTTAATGAGGGACACCTGGGTGGCTCAGTCGGTTAAGTGCTGCCTTCAGTTCAGGTCATGATCCCAGGGTCCTGGGATCGAGACCCACATAGGGCTCCCTACTCAGTGGGGAGGCTGTTTCTCCTTCTGCCTGCTGTTCCCCCTGCTTGTGCTCTCTCTCTAATAAATAAATAAAATCTTCCCAAAGATTTTTTTAAAAAGATTAAAAAGAAAAAAAAAGAAGTAGTTAATGAGATTGAATGGCCAGAGCAGTTGTGGCATAATGCGGACGGTGGAATGCAAAGGCTTAGGGAGGTAGGGCAGTTAAATGGGATTTATCATCCAATATTCAATTGTGGATGTGACATCTTTTCTGGAACAAATCAACACAACTGTTCTTTTAGTTTCCTTGTTCTGCTTTAACAAATGACCAAAAACTTAATGAATTAAAACACTGTAAATGTTTCATCTTATAGTTCTTGGGATCAGACATCCAAAATCAGTCTCAGTGGGGTAAAATCAAGATGCCTGCAAGTCTACATTCTTTCTGGAGGTCCTAGGCGACAATCTTTTCCTTTTCTTTTCTAGCTTCTAAAGGCCACCTCTATTTCTTGGCTTGTGGCCACTTTCTCTATCTTCAAAGCCAACTGGATTGTCTCTTTTTTTTCCTAACCGAACTTCTGCTTCTGTCATCGCATCTTCTCTCCCTGATTCTGATCCTTCCTCCGCCCTCCTATAAAAAACCTTGTGATTACATTGAGCCCAGGTGAATAACTTAGCATAATTTTCCCATCCCAAGATCCTTAACTTAATCACATTTACTACATCCCTTTTGTAAAGTAACATGTTCACAGGCTCCAGGATTAAGACTTGGGCATCCTTGAGGGACCATTATTTAGTTTACCGCAATATCTGATGCTTGGTATGCAGCTTATTGACTTGACTAATCCCTTTCTCTTTGTACCAATTTGCAAGGATTGCCAGAAGCAATTTGCATTGACCTGCAGGGCCAATGGTGTAGTTCTAGAATGTTGACTCAGGCTATGCTAATTTTTTCCTTGCCATAACACAGTCTATAGATGCTGATCACCTTGACATTCCACAAACAGCTAAGTTGTCCACTACACTAATGACGTTATGCTGACTGGATCTGATGTCCTCTTTATGGAAAGAAGAGGACAGAAGATACGCTCACAGATTTCATGAGCCTGCCTCTGCAGGGTGGTTTCTGGTATTTCAATAGTCTAGAGCATGTCAAGAAATCCCCTCCAAAGAGAACAAGTTGCTTCAACTTTCACCATCTACTATGAAAAAAGAGACACAATACTTGGCAGGCCATTTTGGATTTTTGTGGCAATATATACCACATTGTGTTAATTTGACCCATCTACAGAGTTATCCATAAGGTTTCCAGTTATAAGTAGGTACCGGAACAAGAGGAGACGCCACATCACATTCAGGCTTCAGTATAAGACATTCTACCACTTGGCCTTCATAAGTTAACAGATTTTTTAAAAACTATTTTATTTATTTGTCAGAGAGAGAGAGAGCACAATCGGGGGAGCAGCAGGTAGAGGGAGAAACAGCCTCCCCACTGAGTAGGGAGCCCTATGTGGGCCTCAATCCCAGGACCCTGAGATCTTGACCTGAGCCAAAGGCAGACACTTAACTGACTGAGCCACCCAGGCTTCCCTATAATTTAAAAAATTTAATAATACTTGCATAGGTATGTTGTATGGGCCTCCAGCAAACAAAAAATAGGAAAACTGTAGAGAAGACCTCTTGGTTAAAAAAAAAAAAAAATCTATACCATTATCAGCAGATAACTAGTCTCCTTTGAGAAACAGATTCAGACTTGCTAGTAGTCTTGGTAGAGACGGAAAGCCTAACCATGGAACCTCAGGTGACCCAGACACCTAAGCCATGTGATTTCACATGGCATTGAATATGACCAAGGAATTCACTTCAGAGCAAAGAAGCATAGCAATGGGCTCATATTCATGTATTTAATTGATTTTTACCATATACCCAATTAACTGAAGAAGCTAGTCTAATTGAAAGATATGAATATATAATAAAGATTCATTTTGTTACCTGTTGGGAGATGACCACCTAAAAGGACATTATTCTGTTTATAGGACTTGGCATATGCTTCTAATCAGAATTCCACAAGATGTGGAAGTGGGAGTGGCTGCTGTCATATTATACCTAAAACTCACAGAATATTTTTTCTTACCTGTTAACTTTGACCTCTTCTTCTTTGGAGATACTAAATATCAAGATGGGATGATTCCAGTCAAGGCTCACAATGGTTCCACTAAATTGAAAGATGAGACCACCTCTTGGACATCTGAGGCTCTTTCTGCAACTAAATTAACAGGAAAAGGGGGGATTAATTTGCTGGCTGGTGCAATTGACCCTGTCTGCTAAGTGAAAATATGTTCTACACAATGAACACAAGGTAGGCTACATCTGTATTCCATGGGGTTCTTGATGGTACTTCCTAGTACATTCATGTCCAATGGTAAAGGTTAATGAAAAACTATAGCCACCAAAAAAATTTAGGACACTGAGGGCTCAGGCCTTTTTACTATGAAGATTTAGGTACCTACACTAGATAAAAAACCCCAAGTTGCAGATATTCTGCTTGAGGACGGAGGAAATACTGAAAAAGTAGGTAAAGAAGAAAGACATAGTTGTCAACGAGGACCTCATGGATAATTCAAGAAATGAAAACTATAGTAGCTTTGCATTATTTTCTGTTTTCCTGTATATGTATGTGTTTATTTGTATACATTAGCCACTGTGTTTTATTTGCTCCATTTTCCATAAGGCAGGTTTCTGGCAGGTTCCAGGGGATGGATTTCCAGGAGTGCAGCCCAACAGTGACTACTCTGCCACTCAGCAAGCCACAGTTTTCTATCTCCATCACATTCTGGCTCTTTGAACTATAGGCAGAGGCCCTTCCCTATTTCAACCCTAGTGGAAGTGACTGTTCCTATATCTTTCAGAAAATTCTCTAGAGTTGTTTACTTCTTACCAGACAATTTATCACTTACCAATCCAGCTCCTACTATAGTCTATCATTCTTTAGATGATTCTGTTCAGATCACTGTGTGGTTTTTCTCTGGATGGGTCACAGATTTATACATATGATAAATAATGTTGATTGACTTTGTAATGTTAAACTAACTTTGTATTCTTGGTATTAAACCCACTTGGCTATGATATGCTATTCTTTTAAGAATTGTTGGATCCAGTTTGCTAATATTTTGTTGCAAATTCTGCATTCATGTTCATGTAGGATATTGGCATGATGTTTGAATTACTTATAATTTCTTTAGTATTGGTATTAGTGTAATACTGACCTCATGAAATAATTAGCAAGTACAATTTACTTCAATTTTCTGAAGATTTTGTGTAGATTGGTATTATCTGGAATTGAGGCTATCTTGTCATACAGTTTTTAATTATAAATTCAGTGTCTTTTGGGAGCACCTGGGTGGCCCAGTTGGTTAAGCATTTGCCTTCAGCTCAGGTCATGATCCCAGTCCTGGGATCGAGCCCCACATCAGGCTCCCTGCTCAGTGGAAAACAGGCTCCCTGTTTCTGCCTCTCCCTCTACTGCTCCCCCTGCTTGTGTGCTCTCTCTCTCTATCAAATAAATAAATAAAATCTTAAAAAAAAATTCAGTCATCTTTTATAGATGTAAAACCACTCAGATTATCTATTTCTTCTAGAATGAGCTTTGGTAGTTTGTGTCTTTCAAGGATTTTTCCCCCCATTCCACATAAATTGTCTTATTTATTGGCAGACATTGTTCAGTATTTCCTTATGCTTTTAGTATATGTAGAAACTGCAATGGTGTCACCTATCCCATTCCTCATATGGGTCAATTTGTGTTTTTACTTTATCAGTCTCTGCAGTGTGTAAGCAACTTTGAATTTTATTGATTTTCACAAAAAGCCATTGATTTTCTAATTTTTTTCAATCTCATTTTTTCTGTGCTGATTTAAATTTAGTTGTTCCTTTCTTAGTGACCCCCTAGACTTTCTGTAGAGTTCTATAATAGAACTTAGCTCTTTGAAGTTTATTCATTGCACCAGACTGAGTTAAGTGGCGTTAAGGGTGACATTATGCTTTTGTAGCTTTATCAACTACCATCTGACAGATTTTCAACAAATATTTGTTAAATTAATAAAAAAAAATTAACACAAATACCACTAAAATATAAAAACAAATATATGGGTAATACTTATTATAGGACTCTGATATTTTGGAATCATAGACCTAAATCTTTTCAAGGATAAAACATGTATTGGGGTGCCTGGGTGGTGCAGTCAGTTAAGCATCTGACTTGGTTTTGGCTCAGGTCCTGATATCAGGGTTGTGAAATCACGCCCTGCATCCAGCACCTCATCAGGCTCCATGCTCAGAGCAGAGTCTGCTTGAGATTCTCTCCCTCTCCCTCTGTCCCTCCCGTTTGTGCTCTCTAAAATAAATACATAAATTTTTAAAGGATAAGACATATAATTTCAAACTTTGGAATTTAGGTGTGCAAGTAGATTCAAATCAGTTTTCTAAAACACTTGAATAAATAAGGTCAAATTAGATTACGCTGGTCAAAATCCAGTTGTCATTGGTTTGTTTTAATTTTTTTTTAAAGATTTTATTTATTTATTTATTTGACAGAGATAGAGACAGCCAGCGAGAGAGGGAACACCAGGGGGAATGGGAGAGGAAGAAGCAGGCTCCCAGCAGAGGAGCCTGATGTGGGGCTCGATCCCATAACGCTGGGACCACGCCCTAGCCGAAGGCAGACGCCTAAGCGCTGTGCCACCCAGGCACCCCTGTTTTAATTTTTTTAAGGGATGTTTTTCTCTTAAATATTTTCAGAAAAACAAAGAGTATATAAATATAGCTGAAGAGGATGGCATGGAAATGCATAGTTCTGTGTTCTATGTGATTAAGCAACAATTTATTTTTAAGCAGGAATCCTAGCTGAAGAACTGACTATAAATTCTCTGATTCTTTTGGTAATGTTTGGCTATATTATATACCAATAGAGTATTTATGGAAAATGCTGTAACAGTTATCAAAAAAGATAAGATTAAGGTGATTATATGCTAACCACTCTGAATGTATTATAGGTAATTTTAACTTTAAGCTTTTAAAAGTATATTAGCCAAAAAACTTAACATTAATTCTAACTTTCACACAAAGTTTCTTACGATGATTACTATTTCTGAGTTATTATTGGCTTTTCTCAGTTGTTAATAAAACATTTGTAGACAAAACAAATAAGACCTAAAATAAAAAATCTGCTGTAAATAAGGAAAGTGATTACTCGTACCTTCAACATAAATGAATTACATACAATACAATCTATAGTAATAAGCATAAAATATGCAACTGAAAAGATTAATCACTTAAATAAAATTAATGCTTGCTTAATGTTGTGTTTATTTCATGCCGCTATACCTTTTATTTTTATATAACTTTAATTTGATTATGGTTGTAATTAAGGTAATGCCATTATATGCAATACATACTATTAGTGCTAATAGCCGATAACCTATTCCATAATGAGAAACATTTCAGGTACTATTTGGATTTCTATCAGTTTTACACCTGTTAATAATATTAAAACAGGAACAAGTGCATAGATACATAGTCTTTCTTTAGCAGTGATAGCTATCTTTTGACTTTGGTTTAAATTTTATTTTCCAGCTCAAACTGCCTACCGGAAAATTGATAATGTAATTTTTAATAAACAAAACAATTGATATATGCTCACATATTTGTGAGTAATCATTAAGGAAATTCTTCAAACCAAATGGATCTCAGTATATAAGCTTCCTTCACATCAACCAATATATAGGTGTTGAAAATGATATAAATAGGTTGCATCTCAAAAAAATAGAGTAATACTATTAAATTCAAGAAAACATTACAGTAACTACCTAGAATGAGAAATGAAAATTTGTGATATACAAATTAATGTAGATATAACATCCCTAACGAATCCATTGCTTTGCAGCCAATTACAGAGAAGCCCTATCTAGAGCAGAATTCAGGGGCGCCTGGGTGGTTCAGGTTGTTAAGCGTCTGCCTTTGGCTCAGGTCATGATCCCAGCGTTCTGGGATCAAGCCCCGCATCGGGCTCCCTGCTCAGCGGGAAGCCTGCTTCTCCCTCTCCCACTCCCCCTGTTTGTGTTCCCTCTCTCACTGTCTCTCTCTGTCAAATAAATACAATCTTAAAAAAAAAATAGAGCAGAATTCAGAAAAGTAAAGCCAATGGAACCAAACCTGACCAGTGACCTGTTTGTTTAAATAAAGTTTTATTAGAACACAGTCTCACTCACTTATTTACAATCAATTGTATTATCTACAGCTGATGTTAAACTATAACAGCAAATATCATATGGCCCTCAAAGCCTAAAATATTTTCTGTCTGGCTCTTCGCTGGTCTCTGATCTAGAGCAATCCTTGGACAAATTATTTACGTGGCAGGTCCCAGGTTGATTGTTTTTTCTCTTTTCCTTTCTTTCGTTCTTTTTGTCTATTCCTCACCAATTCTCATTGTGCCTTTATTGGCTGGGTTTCATAATCTGTAATTGAGTAGCCCAGTGTCTCGGACTTTGGGTTTCCTTATATCATGAAAATTAGCAAGGCTGTGGACCTGACTAGGTCTCATTAAAGCTGAGTAATGATAGGTCTACTAAGTAGGCAGACACAAATAAAGTCCTTAGTGGATGTATGTGATTTCCCTGAAAATGCAGTTCATGAGAACCGGAAAAAAAATTTTCAGTTAACACAGTGGTGGGATATTTCAAAAGTAATGGCAATATACATAAGAAAGGTAGATTGTTTTCTTTACTGTATCTACTTTCTTTTCTCTTTAGTTTTACAGAGCATATAATAAAAATTAAAATATTTATTAATTTTTATTTGGCATTTTAAACAAGAAGTCTGAGAGAATTATTTTTTCTCAAGGGGTGTGTTGATCAAAATAAATTACATTTTGCTATGGTAATAAACTGCTCCCAATTCTCATCAGCTTTTAAAAAATAATGGTTGTCATTTTTATTAAATATTGATTATGGGTCAGCTTTCGCTATGCTTTACATCGTCGTCATTCCATCTCTGCCGTGAGCAAAGCAGCCCCTATCTGCAACATTGTAGGTCTTGTGGAAAAAGATGCATGACAAACTGATCACTGCTTCTTAGAGCATCAGTTCTGAAATGGCAAAAACAGTTATCTGGCCATGCTCTTAGGTTCAAGAGCAACACGAAATATAACAGGCAGAGAAACCAACACACCTTCTCCAGAAACACAATGCAAATATTTATATATTCTGAACAATCATATTTTATTTTTTATTTTTTTTAAAGATTTTATTTATTTATTTGACAGAGATAGAGACAGCCAGTGAGAGAGGGAACACAAGCAGGGGGAGTGGGAGAGGAAGAAGCAGGCTCATAACGGAGGAGCCTGACGTGGGGCTCGATCCCGCAACGCTGGGATCACGCCCTGAGCTGAAGGCAGACGCTTAACCGCTGTGCCACCCAGGCGCCCCTGAACAATAATATTTTAAAGCAATGTTCAGATTTTAATCTCAGATTCTTGGTAGGTTGCATGTATGGGTATTATAAAATTCTGTAAACGTGTGGGTAACAAACAATTTAGTAGAGAATCAACTGCTTGGGTGTAGGGAAGGGCTTTAAAAAACAACAAATGAGTAACCTAGGTCATAATTTGATGTCTTCTGATGAAAACTGTTTGAAAAATGTGTATATGCATATACACACACATAGAATAATTCACAAATGCCATGAAGAACAAAAGTAGAAGTTGGAATATATTTCTGAGCTCAAAAGTTAACATTTCGAATATATTTCTTAAACAGAGTATTCTGCACAGTATAATATGTTATCACTCCCTTTCACCTCTAGTGTCTCAAATTATGTGGACTTTTTATAACACTACATCAAATAGTTAAAGTGATCAAAGAATTACTTTAAATCATATGGGTGAGAAAAAAAATCGTGACTTCAGCTTATAATTTTAATTCTCCAGTTTCCTCCTTGGAGAAAGCAAATGTCAGCATACTGATGAAACCTCAATTACATGAGTGAAAGAGTGATTTTTCTGAGGTCCTTTGAGAGGATGGATGGCTTTGTAGCCTTTGGCAGCAGCTAGAATAAGTGGCCGTTCAGAGTATATGGTTCGGCTTCCTCTCCTTGAAGCTGGGAGCAGGCAGATATCTCTGGATCCTTTCAAAAGAAGTTCAAAGAAAACAATTGCTGAAAGTGGTCCTTGGAGGAGGAGGCAAATTCTCTTGAGTTTGAAATATATATGAAAGAGATACCACGTGCTAAACTCTGGTGAAGTTGCTAAACTCCAGGAACAAAGAAGATACACTACTACAAGCTTCCAGAGGGGAAAAACAGGACTTTAAAAAGGGAAGAGATTCATAACTAACACTGAATCTATCAACAGTACTGAAATGTAAGAAATTGTGAAATACCATCATATCATTTTATAGTTGATTCTCAGAAATATCTCACAAGTGACACATTTGCCATGTTTTATTTTATTTTATTTTTTAAATTTTTTTACTTGTTTTACTTTTTAAAGATTTTATTGGAGCGCCTGCGTGGCACAGCGGTTAAGCGTATTGACAGAGACAGCCAGAGAAGGAGAACACAAGCAGGAGGAGTGGGAGAGGAAGAAGCAGGCTCATAGTGGAGGAGCCTGATGTGGGGCTCGATCCCGGAATGCCGGGATCA
>NC_048219.1:73581873-73601168 GCF_002007445.2 Ailuropoda melanoleuca | reverse complement strand
AAAAAAAAATAAAGATTTTATTGTTTAATTGACAGAGACAGCCAGAGAAGGAGAACACAAGCAGGAGGAGTGGGAGAGGAAGAAGCAGGCTCCCAACGGAGGAGCCTGACGTGGGGCTCGATTCCGGAATGCCGGGATCACGCCCTGAGCCGAAGGCAGACGCTTAATGACTGCGCCACCCAGGCGCCCCTGCCATATTTTATTTTTAAAAGCAGGTCACTAGGTCTGGCCTACATACAAGGAGAGGGGATTACACAAAGTCACAAATACTAGGAAGCAAGAATCATTGGGAGTCACTTTGAAGATGATTATCATAAGCACGTATGATAATTAAATTTAGTTTCTAGACATTCTTGGGACACTGGATCCATAGGAAATGAGGGAAGAAGTCAGCTGTTAAACAAAAATCTATAGAAATGATACGGACTTACATATAAATCAAGGGAAGAATATTCTGGCATACATCATGGAAGTCATTTTTCATATTGATTAGAATATCTAGTTTCATTACATCCATATATAGGTCCAATTAATAGTTGAACTTTTATCATTAATTGATTTTTTTGAGATTGTTTCAAATATATTTCCATCATGACCTTTCCCGAATCATTTTCTTCTGAACCTATCTAAAAGGCTTGTACTATGGGTTCTTGAGATCTATAAATGTTTTCAATCCCTATTTGTGCATTCTTATAACACTTATGTATACAAATGAGTATGCTTGACCAAAAAAGTTATACTTCACTGGTCACCCTAATTCCTATATGCTATATACTTTTAAAAATATAATTTGGAATTCAAGTGGAGAAGAAGAATGTTACATTAGTATAGTCTGTTCTGTTACTTTAACCTTATTTAGGGTTTAGGAAATTAGTGGCATATACCAGTTTAAAATAATAATTTAAAGACTCATATGTATATTTAAACATTATTTTTTTAAAGATTTTATTTATTTATTTATTTGACAGAGAGAGAGAGAGACAGCCAGTGAGAGAGGGAATACAAGCAGGGGGAGTGGGAGAGGAAGAAGCAGCCTCCCAAAGGGCCAGGGAGCCCAATGTGGGGCTCAATCCCAGGACCCTGGGATTACGTCCTAGGCCAAAGGCAGACGCTTAACAACTAAGCCACCCAGTTGCCCCTAAACATTATTTTTTAAACAACAACAGTGATTAAAAAAATATTTAAGACACCATCTCCTAAATGCATAATATGGCTGTGTTATTCCCACAACATCAATCCAAAAAGAAATTCTCAGTTTTTTATCACATCCAAGGAGCATTATAATTTTCATTTTTAACACTTTAGGAAAAACTTATTGTAAAATTTTATTAAGCATTTGTAGAATATATTATGTTCCCCGATGAATGATATTACTAAGTAGTCGTGAAGACAAACCTCTAAAGAGAATCCCAAAGGAAATATTCCAGATTTGCTCTTCAGTGAGCAAAATAAGAAAAGAAACATTGTATCCTAATATTAGTAACCATAGATTAGTAATATTAAGTACTAACAAACCAGTGATCATAAAAGATTCTTTTTAATTTACTTAAAAAAATCTTTATAGACCTTATAAGAAAAAAGCACTTATCTAGGCAATGAATACATATATCAAGACATCTATCTATATCCCAATGAAAATAATAGATCAATAGAAAAAATAAATAAACATGTCTATAAATGTGCTTCCCTGCATACATAAAATATGGAAAGATTCAAAATGTGGAAAGATTGCAAATTAGAAAAAAAGCCTTCAAGATTTTGCTAGGAGCCCTTGAGTTGACAATTATCAGTGCTGTCATATGCTTGAAGATTTTTTAAACAATATTTTATATAATTAAATATATGTTTTGAAGTTAGAAAAAAATCACTTAAGTAATTCACTTTAGGGAAGGAATAGGGTTTTTAAATTATCTTTTCTTTACATAGAAGTCTACGTAATATTTTTACCTTTTAATTTAATTTAAAATTTTAAAATCCATTTTTCATATGTATTTTTACAATTATTTAAAATGAGGGGTGCCTAGGTGGCTCAGTCAGATAAACATCTGCCTTTGGCTCAGACCATGGTCTTGGGGTCCTGGGATTGAGCCCTGCATTGGGCTCTCTGCTCTTCAGGAAGTCTCCTTCTCCCTCTCTCTCTGTCCCCCTTCCTTGTGTGCTCACTCTAGCCCTCCCTCTCAAACAAATAAATAAAAAATCTTCAAAAAGTTTTTAAAAATAAATAAAATGAATTTTATGTTACTATGTTCTAATCCTTTTGCTTTCTGGAATGTAATATTTACATGTTTCTTATCCATAAATTTATATGTATTATTGCTATAACTATAATTTTATTGAATTTTACTTTTCTTGCTTCTTAACTGAAACACTATCTGACTGAATAATAGAAATATTTGATTATGATCTACCTAGTTTTATCTAAATTCACTTACAAAAATAGATCTAGATTGCCAATTTCAAAAGCATTAGCTGTTAGGGACTTACAACTAGATTAAACCTGGTCTTTAAATTGTTTTAAAATATATTTTTAGGGGTGCCTGGGTGGCTCCATCGGTTAAGTGTCCGTCTCTTGATTTTCTTTCAGGTCATGATCTCAGGCTGTGAGATCAAGCCCCGAGTCAGACTTTGCACTGGGCATGGAGCCTGCTGAAGATTCTCTCTCTCTCTCCCTCTTTCTCTGCCCCTCCCCCACTGTTCCTCATTTAAAAAAAATACACACACACACACATTATATATATATATATATATAGCAATAATTCACAGAGGAGATCTGCATATCCTTATAGGTCTTTTGTAGCAAAATATGTTATCATCACTTTGGTGATTTTAGAAAGTCATACACCTAGTGACAGATAATAGTAGGTTAGGCATAGGGGTTGCTCACCAATCCAAGCAGCCATTTATACATGCATTCTGGCTTTTTTGCCCCCAAACCCTAATCCAACTGTTCGACCTCTGTAAAGCCAAGAGCTGCTACAATTCCAGTGGTGCTGCAGCGTGTCGACAGTGGAATTTGGTTCAGGACTATTTTCTCTTTTACAAATGATAAGAAACTAATCACTAAATTCTACCCCTGAAACAATATTATACTGTTTTTAANAAGAGCTGCTACAATTCCAGTGGTGCTGCAGCGTGTCGACAGTGGAATTTGGTTCAGGACTATTTTCTCTTTTACAAATGATAAGAAACTAATCACTAAATTCTACCCCTGAAACAATATTATACTGTTTTTAACTAACTGGAATTCAAATAAAAACTTAGAAAAAAAACTAATCAGTTGAATATCAGAACAAGTGTTTTGGAATGCAGAGACAACTAAGCTTGTAGAAATCCTGGACATACGAAAAATGAGATGAATATGTAGAGATGAGTTGCATCAGTTATTGGTTATTTTTACTGATGAGTGCTAGGGAGGAGCTAAAGAGCCTAATGACAATTGTTAGTTGTTACTAACATATATAATATTAATAACAGAAAACCTAAAGTTTCTCAGATACAGAAGAGAAGAAAAAGAGGTTTTATTTGCGGAATCACATGATAGAGTCCGAAACAAATTATTTTGCTTAAAGTTTAGAAAAATAGGAGATCAAATTAAAATTATTTGCTTGAGAATTAGAAAAGATGCGAAATATACTTTTTAAAGGAAACATGAAGTAAATATCTGATATTAATGAAATGGGAAACAAAAAATCCTAAATTAAAAATGATTCTTTAGGGGCGCCTGGGTGGCACAGCGGTTAGGCGTCTGCCTTTGGCTCAGGGCGTGATCGCGGCGTTGTGGGATCGAGCCCCACATCAGGCTCCTCCGCTATGAGCCTGCTTCTTCCTCCCCCACTCCCCCTGCTTGTGTTCCCTCTCTCCCTGGCTGTCTCTATCTCTGTAGAATAAATAAATAAAATCTTTTAAAAAAAATATGTTATAAAAAAAANTTGCTTAAAGTTTAGAAAAATAGGAGATCAAATTAAAATTATTTGCTTGAGAATTAGAAAAGATGCGAAATACACTTTTTAAAGGAAACATGAAGTAAATATCTGATATTAATGAAACGGGAAACAAAAAATCCTAAATNAAAAAAATATGTTATAAAAAAAATAAAAATGATTCTTTGAATGAATAGATCAGCAAGCTTAAAGAAAAAAAAGGATAAAAAATATATATATTTTAGAAATGTGAAGGGGGTAAGCTATAAGAAAGAGAGCAAATACTATGATAAACAAGTTAGAAAGCTTAAAAGGAAACTGCTGGTATCTTAGCAAAATATAAACAAACAAATATGACACAAAATGTACTAATACACTTAAATTGGCTAGCTATATCTGAAAATAAGAATATTCAAAATTAATCTTTTAAAATAAGTTTGGAACAGGTATTTCCAAAACTGAGTTCCAACAATCTGGTAAAAAACAGATAATTAAACATTATGTCAAAGATCAGAATAGAAACATATGCAAAGCTCTCCATTCAATATTAGAAAACCAATATATAACTTTAATAACACAACTGATAATACTAATAAAGGAAAAATGATTACATTTTGCTTATGACTATGAATGCAAATATTTTAATTAAACATTAGCAAATAATTTACAAACCAATATTCTATTATTTTATTAGGATTAGCTTCTAAGACAAGACCCCAAATAAATGTTTATTTCACTTTTATTAAATGGTGCAGTACAAATGGGTCCTCTAGTGACACAAGCTAGCAGGGCAATTATGCCCTCCATAATATATGCCTTTCAGTATTTAGCATCGATTGCTATTTGCAGGCAGTGGAACAAAGAGAACTTCAAGGACAAGAATCTTAGTTTTTTAAATGAGATCAACTAAAAGCTAAACATGTCATTTTTTCATAGTTCATTAACCCGAATTATGCCATAAAAACACAATTAGCTGAGGGAGGGATAAAAAACTGTTGTGTTTGGCCCAATAGCTAACCGTGCAACTTAAACTATGGATTCTATTACTAAAAAGAGCAAAGTAGATACTAAATACCATGAAAATTATTTTGTCACAAAAACCAAGGAAACTTTTTTCTTATTCTAAAAATGCAGAGGAGGTTTAAAATCTTTTTTTTTTAACCAATGAATCATTGAACACTACATCAAAAACTAATGATGTACTATATGTTGACTTGCATTTAAATAAATAAAAAATAAATAAAAATAAATGAAAAATAAAATCTTTTACAATCATTCACTGCACCCTCAAAGTGTGACTAGGGAAAACACACGCCGTGTCAATTTCATGATGGAGCATCTCACATGGACCCTTAGTGCCAAAAGCAATCTTACTATATTTTACTAAACCATCCCCTCTCTGCTCTCTTAGATAAATATTTTGTAGTTTGTACTGTCTTCAAAAACCTCCAGCATTTGTCTTTCCTTTTAAATATCAATAAACTGGGTCTTTATTTCATTGGGAAAATACGTTAGAAAGGAACTTTTCCATCCTTTGCCAGCAATTCCTCAACTATGTGCAACTGTATTGTATAGGCTGCCCTCTTTCCCATTACAGCGTATCAACTGATCATGTTTCTGCCTAAGGGAAGCAACTTCTCTTGGTTCAAGGACTTTGTTCTTTCAATTATAATCTTATTATCCTACATCATCACATTTTACTTCTCTACAGGATCAGTTCCAACAGCAAGGAAGCATAGTGTTTTCATTTTCCAACTAACAAAATACATCCTCTCTTTACCCCAATTGCTTTTAGTTAAACAGTTATTTTTTTCCCTTCTCCTTTAGAGCAAAAGTCCTCCAAATTGGTCTGCACTTTTCCCCTTGATTCTAGAGCCAACCCCATCAAGCTCTAGAGTCAACCTTCAAACACTAGTGAGTCACCTATGATCTCACCATTGCTTAATCTGATGACCAAATTTCAGTCTTTATTTTAATTAAATTCTCAGGTGCATTTGATGTAGTGGATCACTTCTTCGATTTTAAAACACTCTTCATCTGGCTTTTGGATTTCCATTCTCTCCTGATTTTCCTTATAGTCACTGGATATTCCAATTTACTCTTCTTTGCCTAATTCTCCCTTTACCCACTTTGAAGTGCTTTTCTTTGTAATTCTGTATCCTGCTATCTTTTCTCCTCCTTGGTTAATTTCATCCAGTCTCCTAGTTTTAAATGTTATCTATACAGGATTACTTCAGACCTAAATTTCTCTGAATTCCAGATTTGTACATACAACTGCTTTTCCAATAACTACTCTTGGATTTCTAATATACTTTGCATTTTTTTTCAAACATTCTTCCTCACCAATGTTCCCAAGGCCAGTAGATAACATTGTTGTCTATTTGCTTTGGTTTTGACTGAACCAAAATTTTAGAATCATCTGTCATTCCTTTCTTTCATCTCATCAAATCTATCAGCAAATCTTGTTGGTCCTATCTTCAAAATCCAATGACTCCCCAATATCTCCACTTCTGCAGACTTAGAATGCATTGATATCAATGTTTTGGAATACTACAATGGCCTTCTAACATGCCTTCTTGCTTCTATTTTTTGCTGGCTCCTAATAGAACAAATTGATCAAATAAATCAGATATATCAGAACTTTCACTTCCTACAAACTGGAATATTTGAGAACAGACTAATGCACTATGTCATCAACCAGAGAAATAGGCAAAATAACAACAACAAAATCAGTTAGAAGCACCAAAAATACCTTGAAGTAACAAAAACTAGATAATCTAACATTCCAGAGAAGTGAAGTACTTACATCAGTAATTGCATCTACTTTTCTAAGGGAAGCAGTTACCAATTTTTGGTACGGACGAAATGTGGTAGTACAGGGTGGTTTCTAGGAGATAAACAACAAGGAGATTTTTGAATGCCATGTAAAACGAAGAGATAAAATTAGCGGTGCCTCGGTGGCTCAGTCAGTTAAGCATCTGACTTCAGCTCAAGCCATGATCTCAGGCTCCTAAAATGGAGCCCTGCATGAAGCTGGTATCAGGTTCAGCCAGGAGTCTGCTAGTCCCTTTGCCCCTCCANCAGTCAATTAAGCATCTGACTGCAGCTCAAGCCATGATCTCAGGCTCCTAAAATGGAGCCCTGCATGAAGTTGGTATCAGGCTCAGCAGGGAGTCTGCTAGTCCCTTTGCCCCTCCCCCCCACATGCTCACTCTCTCAAATAAATAACATCTTTTGAAGAAACAAAAAAATTGAAGAGAAAAAATTAGAGACATAAGGGGATGCAAATATAAATATAAGGTAAATAGAAGTTACTCAAACTGAATACAGAGAAAAATAGAAAATATATGAGAGTACATGAGAGCCAAATGTGAAACATTCAAAAATAACTATCTCATACTCATAATTTATTCTGCTCCTGCCACACACTGACCTCCTTCCTTTTTTTTGTAGATCATCAGATTCCCCACCATAATTTAAAATTTTTCAAAAGTTAACTACTTTTATCTTTAATGCCAAGAAAATTATGGGATATTGACCATTGTTATTGTTGTTTATCTCTGTTTAAGATACACAACTGAATGCAATCAGCGAAATCGAGAAATAATTTGTAAAAATACTGGCATATCAAAAAAAGTTTTCCTCCTTTTGGTGATCTTTTGCTTGCATTCCTAGAAAACCTGGCAATCAATAAAAAATTCTATAATTATTAAGAGAAATTGTCAAGGACTGTAATCAAACTAAATATAAGGAAATCAATAGCTTATCTTCCAAACTAGCAAAATTNCTTTTGCTTGCATTCCTAGAAAACCTGGCAATCAATAAAAAATTCTATAATTATTAAGAGAAATTGTCAAGGACTGTAATCAAACTAAATATAAGGAAATCAATAGCTTATCTTTCAAACTAGCAAAATTCATACATTTTATTTATTTATTTATTTATTTATTTATTTATTTTTTTAAGGTTTTATTCNAGCTTCCCTGCAATTTAAATTTGAGAGCTTGAAATCAATAGAAATAATAACAAATAATTACAACACATGTGACAAAGTGATAATGATTAAAGAAAAAGGAAATTTAGAAATGGAGTAGTATAAATGGAATTTAATGCATTATTACAAGCAGAGGTATAATTGTAACTCTTCCCTACAATTCATCCTCTGCATTCAAATATTAAGAGAACGTTCTTTCTTCCTTTTTAAGAGAACTTTCTGAAATGAAACCTGGCTACATCAATTGTTTGCTCAGAACTTTCCTCAATTCTCAAGTTGGCATGACACGAATGATGCCTCATGATTTTGTTTCAATGTACATATTCAGAGTCACCTTAACTGCCAACCACAAGGGATAAGATACTTTGGAAATACTGAAAGGCTTCTTTCTCCGTTTAAAATATTCTGCTATCTTTAAGATAGATAGTTCATATTTATACCTCAACACTCTGCTNACGTTCTTTCTTCCTTTTTAAGAGAACTTTCTGAAATGAAACCTGGCTACATCAATTGTTTGCTCAGAACTTCCCTCAATTCTCAAGTTGGCATGACACGAATGATGCCTCATGATTTTGTTTCAATGTACATATTCAGAGTCACCTTAACTGCCAACCACAAGGGATAAGATACTTTGGAAATACTGAAAGGCTTCTTTCTCCGTTTAAAATATTCTGCTATCTTTAAGACTAGATAGTTCATATTTATACCGCAACACTCTGCTGTGTTTTATTATCTTTTCTGAAACCTCTTGTGACCTTTCTCAAATAGAGTGACTCAATCTCTATTTCACATGAGTTTTATATGTATATTCACTTAAATTGCTACACAGTGATCTTATATTTACATGATATATAGTTATGATGACACTGTCATTATTGTATACATAGTATATTCTTTACCTCTTTAGGCAGTGAGCAACTCGAGGACAGTGTTGTCACTTCTATCATATTTTATCTCATAAGAATAGAAGAATGTTTGGTATATTATAATTATTCAATACATGTTTAATAAAATAAATAAATAAAAATAACAAAAATAATTTTAACTATGGACTATGAGGCTGTGTTTTATTATCTTTTCTGAAACCTCTTGTGACCTTTCTCAAATAGAGTGACTCAATCTCTATTTCACATGAGTTTTATATGTATATTCACTTAAATTGCTACACAGTGATCTTATATTTACATGATATATAGTTATGATGACACTGTCATTATTGTATACATAGTATATTCTTTACCTCTTTAGGCAGTGAGCAACTCGAGGACAGTGTTGTCACTTCTATCATATTTTATCTCATAAGAATAGAAGAATGTTTGGTATATTATAATTATTCAATACATGTTTAATAAAATAAATAAATAAAAATAACAAAAATAATTTTAACTATGGACTATGAGACTGTCTTTTCAAAAAGTCATCTGTATTCAGAGATGACACATACTGCTAAGTAAATATTTTTTTAGAATAAGCGGATTCTGCAGATCACTGCGACAGTTTACAAGGCTATAGAAGGTGTAGAGCGGTGGCAAAACTTTTAAGCCAGCAGCTCATATTCATACCACAGATTTTCAACAGTATATAGTATCTATGAATGTGATATTGGAGAAGATCTTAAGTTTTAATGAGGTGTTGATATTAGATGAAGATGAATTATCCCAATCTACATAATATATACAATTTCTTTTTGTACAGCAACCAAAAGGGTTGATTTGATTAAATATAAAATCTGGACGTATGATAAAAAATATGTTCACAGAATGGTTTCAATATATAACCAAACTTAAATCTCATACAAAGACTGAAGAAAATATCCTTATTTTCTCTAGACTATTAGTATTTTTGATTGCTGAGTATTCTTCTTTAAAAAATTTCTTTATTTGTATTGTTTTTAAGTAGGCTCCACACCCAGTATAGAGCCCAATGCCAGGCTTGAACTCACAACCCTGAGATCAAGATCTGACTGAGATCAAGGGTGAGACACTTACTGACTGAGCGCCCCTGATTGCTGAGTACTCCTTTGTTAATATTATATTTCAGATGCCAAAAGTATAAAAATTATTAAAATAAGGATTATAATATAATATGAATCCTTAGCCCTGGGAAATCGGACAGAGTCTACTACTATTAATATTATTTTTAAACTTAGAGTAAGGCAAACAGCACAAAGGAATATTACCATTTGTCTATGAGAGCACAAATACTTAGTATTACATTTTATCCTATACAGTATGACATATTTGCAGTGTGAAATTTTGAAGTATATAAACCATGTTGTAAGAACTAAACAGGGTTACTTGTATATGATACATAGCACTATCACTGATCATAATATTTTATACTTATGATCTTACTGTAATTTAAAATTATACTGAATTTTCCAAGAGGATTTTGATTTAAAATATTTTCTAAGGGGGTTTGCCTTCAGGATCAATCTATTTTGACAGCTCTCTTTGATGGCTCTGATATTTGTACTAAAAAAAATCATAAAATTCTGTCAGTTTCAGGTTTTAACTAGCAAAATCAATTATTAAGAGTAGAAAAGAGCTTTCAACAATTAACAATGAAGAGAAATTTTAGGGAAAATAAGTTCACAATTTAAGCAAACAAATTAACAAAGCTAAAATTTATGGAACTATAAATAATTCTAAAGAACTACAAGGAAGAACTGGGGTTCTCATCTCTGATGCTTTTTTAAGTAAAAACTTTGAACCCAGTACAAGATGACTAATTATTTTTACTTTGTATTATGAGTCTATGCATGTACATATTTTATTCTTTTCATGTTACTTTGGAGCAAGTATCTAATACAGTTTTTATTTTTTTGTGGGCTTTTTAGGTGTTTTTTTTTAATCCCCATATAGTTAACATACAGTGTTATATCAGTACCAGATGTACAACATAGCGATTCAACAATTCTATACATTACTCAGTGTTCATTCTGATAAGTGTACTCTTAACCCCCTTCACCTATTTCACCCATCCCTGCACCTACCTCCCTCTGGTAACTATCTGTTCTCTATAGTTTAGAGTCTGTTTTTTTGGTTTCTCTCTCTTTCCCTTTGCTCCTTTGTTTTGTTTCTTAAATTCCGCTTGAGTGAAATCATATGGTATTTGTCTTTTTCTCACTGGCTTATTTTGCTTAGCACTGTACTTTCTACATCCAACCATGCTGTTGAAAATGGGCAAGATTTCATTCCTTTTTATGGCTGAATTATATCCTATCGTGTGTGTCTGTGTATGTGTGTGGGTGCATATGCCATAGCTTCTCTATCCATTCATCTCTTGATGGACACTTGTGTTGCTTCCATCATTGTAAATAGTGCTTCAAAAAACATAGGGATGCATATATCCCTTTGAATTAGTGTTTTCATGTTCTTTGAGTAAATACCCATCTAATATAGCTTTTGATACCTTAACTGACCTTGTCAAAGGACAAAGTAGGTGGATGTCAATTATATGCAAAGGAGTTTAGTGAATCTCATCATCTGACATTCCACGTACATTATTATTTAAATAAGAATTATTTTGTCTAATAAAAAGCAAATATTCTGGAGATGATCTATTTGACAGATAATTTTACAGCAGATTTTCTTTTTTTTTTTTTAAAAGATTTTATTTATTTATTTGACAGAGAGAGAGAATAAACAGGAGGAGCAGCAGAGGAAGAGGGAGAAGCAAGCTTCCTGCTACTGAGCAGGGAGCCAGGTCTGGGGCTCTATACCAGGACCCTGGGATCATGACCGGAGCCAAAGGCAGATGCTTAACTGACTGAGTCACTCAGGCACCCCTACAGCAGATTTTCTTGATAGCTAGCCATGATCAAAGCCCAAGAAAGGTAGACATAGGTTAGTTCGATGAAAGAGGAAGGCAATACCCAAAAGGTAAAAAGGAAATTTTTTTAAAAAAGATTTTATTTATTTATTTGACAGAAAGAGAGAGCATGCACAAGCGGGGGAGTGGGAGGCAGAGGGAGAGGGAAAAGCAGACTCCCCACTGAGCAGGGAGCCCAATGCGGACCTGGACCCTGGGATCATGACCTGAGCTGAAGGCAGAGGATAACCGACTGAGTCACCCAGGAGCCCAAGAATTTTTTTTTTTTCTTAAGAGCAAGAGAACATGTGTGCGGGGTAGGGGTATGGGAAGAGGGAAAGAGAGGATCTTAAGCAGGCTCCACCCCTACTGCAGAGCCATCAGAGGGCTCAATCTCAGGATCTTGAGATCATGACCTGAGCCAAAACCAAAAGTCAGACGCTTAACCGACCGAGCCACCCAGGCGCCCCAGGGTACAAAGCAAATATTAATCAGGAGAATGAAGAGGGTTCTTCAACAGCGACAATGCATTTATTTATTTCCCAAATCGGTTTCCCTCCTCTAATGTCCACTACTGGGAACCCCTGCTTTTCAAAAGTTCAGGTTTGCCACTTAGCTTTTAAGAAAGACCTACATTAGTACCTGTTTTAGCTAACTGAAAGAAATCTGCAGAAATTTTTTGTTTTTATGGAAAAAGGTGAAAAGCGAAAATAGCATTCAACATTTATTTTTGCAGCAAGCCATGATGGCGGTAGCACACACTTCAAGCTGTAGGAATGGCGCTGCCAAGCTCCTTCCCTGGCAATGATACTCAGCATGTTGACATCAAGCTGCCATAGCTTTGAACTGTGTCTGTGAGCATCTGTGCTTTATCTAGACTTATTTTGTGCCTTCTTTAGCAAGATGTGTTCTAAGGTACCAGAAAAGCCTGAGAGGTTATTTTTGGGGTCTGAGAATGCTAAAAAATTTTTGATATCAATTAATGGTAATTACTTCTTTGCCTTCCACCGTTTCTGCTTACCAAAGGTTTTATAGAAACATTCTATTTTGGATAGTGGGGGAAACCTGTATGTTAAGAGTCATGTTTCTAATGTTTCTAATATTCGAGAGTATAGGTTGATATTGGCTGACCTTTATCTTCACTTTGCCATTTACCAGTAGACAAAGTCATCAGATTTGTGACTTCTCTTCTTCCTTTTTCATTCCTTTACTCCTCCTTTTCTTCTTCTTTCTTTCCTCCTACTTCTCCTATTTCTCCTCCTCCTTCTTCTCTCTCTTCCATTTTTTTTCTTTTTTTTTCAGATGATCCGTCAGTACTCAAAGATGTCTGGATGGCCAAGGGGTTCTTTCTACTCAGCAGATATGTATCTATATACCTCCATGTAGGATCACCTACTTGAGATACTGTAGTTTACAAAAGGTCATTACTGTGAAATGCATATTTTTCTGAATTTTTAAAAATAAAATATTTAGGGTTTTTTGGTTTCCATTAGTATGTGACAGAAAATCCGTTTATTCAAAATTGAGTATCATACTGCAGATTCCAAGTATGTTAAAATTTTGGTTAAGTAAATATTTTTAAATATATATTTGGGAGTTAACTTATATGAAATGTTACAAATGGGTAGAGATTAAGTGATATTTAATTATTTAATCGTTCTACTTATTAAAACCATTATTTATGTATTTATAAGAAATGACACAAATAAGGATTCGTAAAAATATAACTGTGAAGATTAGAACTATTTGTGGATGGAGACAAATTTTACTATTTATAAATTAATTCCATTGGCTGCTCTTAGCAATCCCTTAATTAATTGTAGCATGCAAATATATGGAAACTTCTCTGAAACATGAAAGCTACTAATAGTATCACTACTTTATTTTTTTTCAGTTTTAAAATGAGATAATTATATAATCTTTTGAAATGATGGTTTAAGAAATCAGTTTTATCTTGTCACTCTCCTAGGGAAGCTTCAGTAGGAGAAAATTACTTTATAATAGAAATATTCAGAAATTCTTCCAGTAGAGTGTAGTATGTCACATTTATAGCCCTTTATTTTAGGGCATGTGAAACCTTCCATGTGCTCTGTAAAACATTTTATACAGTTTAACTTGTATGACTTGCAGTTAATCTCAGTGTAACAGAACTGCAGGAAATATTTCTGAGGTTTAAGAATGTTTTCTTTACCCGATTTTTCTTACAATATGTAATCTGGACACGTCAAGAGAAAATTAGTTTTCCTAAAATTATAATACAATATTGTTGCAATTCCTGGCACTTTTGTAGCAAGTTGCTCTTCTGTATGTTTCTTTCAAAGTTATTATTATAGTGAGGTGATCATTTTACTCTGACAGTAAACTGTGTATTTATTGCTGCCATCAGCTGTACTCTTATCTTATTGGGTATCTCCACCTGCTCCTTTACTGGCCCCTCCAACTGAGCATGCTTCAAAATGTCATTTTCCATTAGTCATCTGATTTAGTTAAATCACTTCCCTGAACCTTGGTTTCTTAATGTGGGAAATAGGCAAACTATTCTAGTTGATTTCTAATCTTTCTCCCAGCTTATAAACCATATAAGGTTTTGTTTTATTTTGTGTCTGGTCTCCCCAAGGACAAGCTCCTCCCTGTGATTTTCTTCTTGCAATGACACCACCTTATATCCAGTTATTTACATTTAAATTTTCAAAGTGTATCCTTTTATCTTTATTCCTTTACACACACACACACACACACACACACACACACACACACACACCCCACCTCTAGTATTTTGTTCTTAATGTTTATTCTCTTTTCCATTCTCTTCTCATTTTTCTCATGTTAATCTGGATATTCATTAACTTTTTTTTTTTTTAATGTATTTGACAGGGAGAGGGAGAGAGCAGAAGTAGGGAAAATGACAGGCAGAGGGAGAGGGAGAAGCAGGCTCCTAGCCGAGCAGGCATCCCGATGCGGGGCTTGATTCCTGGGATTGTGACCTGAGCCAAAGGCAGATGTCTAACCAACTGAGCCACCCAGGCACCCCTGGATATTCATTAACTTGATCCTAAATTCCCGGCAGGCAGGCATTGGTTTCAAACTACCCTTCTCTCAAATCTGCCAGAACAGCTCCATTCATAGTCAAATTTATTCCTGACCCCTCTACCTACAAATTAACTGTAAACATGATAAAATTCTAACATTCGTGATTCCAACCACTATCTACAACTCTAGCTCTATTGCTTATCACCAAACTATATACAACTCTGCTTCTCCTGAACGGAACAATTTACTTTTCTTGGGGAAAAAAAATATATATAAATATATATATATATTTTGTGTGGGGGGGAGTCCCATTATTTGCTTGATGCTGCTTAGTTTAATTTAGTTTGATTTCTTATTTTATTTATCTTTATCTTCTAGAAATTTCACGCATATGTTATATGTTTTCCTGTTTTGGAATTTTTTTTCTGTCTCATCAAAAGACAGTGTCTTTGTGACACTACCACACAGTTGCCATAATGATTTTGTCATCAAAAGTAAAAGCTGAAGTAAACCTAGAACCAACTCACTAGTTTTTCATACAAGAAAATGAGTGTCAAATTGCTCAAAAATCTGACAAAGTCATTTTTACTTGATGCAAACTCAGGGCTAAAATAGTCCACCTCAAAATACGGCAAAGTTTTATGAAATCATAGGCTGATTTATTTCCTTTTGGTGCACTATAGTACTTCAAAACTTTATTATTATGGTTATTCTAGTCTTCTTTGAATTACTGTATTTGCATATTTATAGTTTTCTTCTAATAGATTATTATCTCCTTATTTGAAGAGAATATGCCTCATTTACCCTTTTTATTACTGTTTAAAATGGGGAAAATATGTATGAAAGTATCTTTGGGTCATGAAGTTGTAACCAAAGATTTCAGTTAACTGAAATACTCATGGACTCACTGATGATATCTATGTCGATATCTATCTATAGCTATAGCTATATCTGTATCCATATCTACAGCTATACATAGCTGCAGTTGTTTCTATATCTATATGTATGCCTATATCTGCAAATAGTCCTTTTAAAAAAATAATAGCAGGACATAGTACTCCTTTTGCCACAAACGTGCTAAAAACCATTGAAATGCATGGCTAAGAATTACTTCCTGTGGTCACATGTAATTGCAGAGTTAATTTAACTTTTAAGTTTGAAGAACATGACAGAAATGATCATAATAGTTTGATATTTAATTGAATTATTAGTTAAACATATTTTACCAGTTCTGCATGAAATCAGAATCTGCTCATAGTTAAATTACCTTCTTAGGCCACCTTTGATATTTGAATGTTGCTCAGATGTCTAACATTCTGTTTGTCTTTGAAGAAGAAAAGTTCTTCCCTCTAAACAAAGTTAAAATTTAACTCTGACTTTATTGAAAGAAAAATAAAACATACACACACAGTAAACATAATCTTCCATAGTATTTCTGGGGAGACATCTAAATTTTCTATTGTCTTCCTTTGTGTGTATTATAAAATATATCAAAATATCTATGTGTAACTGATTGCTATACACTTTGTCATCTAGCATGCTTAAATTTATCTTTGATTTTCTTAAACATATATACTGGCATAACTGGTCAATTGGTTGATTGACTGATTTTTGGTCTTATTATCACAAAGCGCAACCCCACATCTGTTAGCCATCACTCCTCAATCTACCCACTCACCCCAGTTCTAGGCAACCTTTAATTTCAACTCTCTTGATACAGATTTGTCTTTTCTGGACAATTCATATAAATGAAATCATAGAATATGTGGTCTTTTGTGACTAAATTCATTCATCTAGCATGTTTTCAAGGTTTATTCATCTTGTAGCATGTGTCCAGACTTCATTCCTTTTTTATGGCTGGACAATATTCTTTTGTAAGGATAATCCACATTCTGTTCATCCATTCATCAAGTGATGGCCATTTAGGTTGTTTCTACTTTTTGGCTACTAGATATTTGTGTACAAGTTGTTGTAGACATACGTCTTCACTTCTCTTGGGTATACCTAGGAATGGAATACTAGATCATGCAGTAACTCTATGGTTAGCTGTTTGAGGAGCTGTCAGACTATTTTCCACAACGGCTACATCATTGTATAATCCCACCAGCAGTTTATGAACATTCTAATTTCTCCACATCTTTGTCAACACTTTTTATTAACTATCTTTTTACTAGAGTCATCTTAATAGGTGTCAAATGGTACCTCATTGTGATTTTAATTTGCATTTCCCTAATAAAATTGATGAACAACTTTCCATGTATTCCTGGCCATCAGTGTAACTTCTTTGGAGAAATGTCTATCCAAATCCTTTCTGCATTTGTTAATTGGGTTGTTTGTTTTGCTGTTGTCATTGTTATCGCTGTTGAGTTGTAGGAGTTCTTTATATATTCTGGATTTGAATCCCTTGTCAGATACGTGATTTGAAATATTTTCTCCCATTCTGAGGGTTATCTTTTACTCTGTTGATAGCATTCTTTGATACACAAAAGCTTTAATTTTGAATGAATCATTTGATCTACCCTTTCTTTAGTTGGCTGTGCTTTTGGTGTCATATCAAATAAACCACTGCCAAACCCAGAATCATTAAAATTGTCTCTTATGTTTTCTTCTAGACTTTTTTCTTCTAGACTTTTACAATTTTAGTTCTTATACTTAAGCCTTCAATATGCTTTGAGTTACATTTTTTTTATGGGGTGTAAAGTAAGTCCTTTGTCTATTTTTAGGTGGTTTGCCTTTTTATTAAAGAGCTGGAAATCCATGAATTTTTATGCAATTGTATATGACAGTCTCCTCCTTTGGTTTGTGACTTCCTTGGGGCAGGACTCTCTTCCCAATATTGTCATCCTCAGGGCCCAGCCTGATGCTAGGCATAAAGTAGATTTTGAAAAATTATGTATTAAGTTTTAGTTTATACAAGATATCTGAACAACACTAACCATACTGTTACCCAAGAAAGCATATGGCAGATTTTGTACTCTATTCTACTCATGTAATAATATTCAGGGTTTGAAATCACCTAAAGTGTCTGCCTTTATTGTATTTCCCTAATGCTCTTCACTCATTTTCCAGGTAAATTTCTCTCGCCGGCCCAATCCAAGCCTAGATCATGTTGGTTCCTCCTTCTTTCCTTAGAAGACTTTATTGTTAATCTCCCTTCCTTTTCAATCATCCTAAACCAGGATATGTGGGTAAAGAAGCCCTTAATTCAGGTGAGGCCAACCCCATGTATACAGGGATGACATGCCCCATGACACCCTGTGCAACATCTTATCTAATGAATAGACATACCAGTACCCACACATAGCCTAGGGTGCTTGGTCTTTAAATTTGGGTGTTTATGAGAAATGGCTCAACTTTTAATGACTTCTAAACAAACACCCCTGGAGGAAAACAGTTTTCAAATTTGGCCTTATTGGCATTTACTATATATGTGAATATGTGTGTATATGTGGTGTGTATAAAATGTTCCATAAAAATTTCTGGAGAGAGATCTAAATTTTTTTTATCTTTCTTTGTGTAGATTATAAAATATAGATAAAATCTGTATATGTAACTGATTGCTGTGTTTTATCATCTAGCATGCTTAAATATCTTTGATTTTTAAAATGATATATCCTTGGCATGATTTCATATTAGTCAATTATTTTTTGAGAAAGTATGTACTATGTAAGATTGCTGAGAATCACTCAGTAGAACTAAAAAAAATAAAACACAACAAAAAACATTCATCTGAGAGAAAGAGCAATAGCTGAAAAGACTTTGAAGCAGGGAGACATTTTTAAACAACGAAGAATCAAGCTAGGAAAAGATAATCATTTCCAGTAAAGGAAGAATAGACAAGCTTGGTGGAGACTGATAATGAAAATATCCTTGGCCTATGTTTGAATGTTTCTTGGTATTTTACTTCATGTAACTGGATGCAGTGGGAAATTAGAGATTGGCTCTGGACTATACAACAATGACACTGAAACATTCAATTAGGGACGCTTGGGTGGCTCACTCGGTTAAGCGTCTGGCTTTGGCTCATGTCATGATCTCAGGGTCCTGGGATCAAGTCTTGCATCAGGCTCCTTGCTCAGTGGGGGACCTGCTTCTCCCTCTGCCTGCTTCTCCTCCTGCTTGTGTGAGTGCGCTCTCCCCCTCTCTCTTTCTCTCTGACAAATAAATAAACAAAATCTTTTAAAAAATTCAATTAAATGGGAAAAAATCACCTTATTGAGAAAAAATACCATCACTCAAAATGGTTATTGTTCATTGTATAGAAAAAGTATTGAGATAATTAGCTGAAATTCCCAAGTAAAAATACTCCATCATTGTGAAGGCATCATCAGTGTAAGTAAAATATCAGCTGGACAAATTAGTCTCTCATATGAACACTGGACTTTCCAATTCTGGAACTTATAAGTTAAGTGACTTTTTAAAAAAGATTTTATTTATTTGAGAGAGAGAGAGAGAGAGAGCGCACATGCACGTGAGCTGGGGGAGGAGCAGAGGGAGAGGGAGAAGCCGACTTCCTGATGAGCACGGAGCCCAATGCC
>NC_048219.1:73556511-73581378 GCF_002007445.2 Ailuropoda melanoleuca | reverse complement strand
GAGAGAGGGAACACAAGCAGGGGGAGTGGGAGAGGAAGAGGCAGGCTCATAGCAGAGGAGCCTGATGTGGGGCTCGATCCCGTAACACCGGGATCACGCCCTGAGCCGAAGGCAGAAGCTTAACCGCTGTGCCACCCAGGCGCCCCAATTTCTAAATGGCTCTCTTCCCCCTCCATCTGACAGAAGCAGAGTCTTTCTCTGATATTTATTGTGAGAACTGGTAGAGCTCATGGAGGTAAAACTCACAGGAGTTTTTAGCTCTCAGACTTGTCCACACTGAAAGTCCTTCCATTCAGTTGCAGTTCTGGTCTCCCCATTCCAACAGCAATGGTTGCCACCAAGACTGCAGCTTGTGAGTCTCTGTCCCGGTAAGCTGGGATTCTCCGTATTCACTCCAATTTGGGGGACAGAGGTTTGCCCTGTGACCTCACTTCTCTTAAGTATCTAGGAAGAGTTGTTGATTTTTCAGTTTGTTCAGGTTTTTACTTGTTGTTAGGACAGGATAGTGACTTCCAAGCTTCATAAGTACACAAAGACCGGAAACTGGAAACCCAAATATTCTCTAGTGTCTCAATTGCCTTATTAGGAAAATGAACCACTTGGTCGCTAAAGTTTTTCACACTCTGAGGTTAATGGAGATGGAAAGCTTATTCATAAAAAGTTAGAGGACTGCTATTTTGTTGATAGTTTTTTTCTCTCCTATCCAAAAATTATTCAAAACTTAGCAGTTGTTCAAAAGTTTGTTTCACTTTCGGTACGGACTATTTCTTCATTTTTTTTCTACAGTAAATATCCTATATTTGTAGGCAGCCAAATTTTTGCTTGACTCTTAAACCAGGGAAGTTTGTAATTTTATAGTTTATATATTTATTCGACTTTTTTATAGCTGTGTGGAACTAGATATAATAATAATAACTTAACATTTGTTTAGCACTTTACAAAGTCCAGAGTGCTCAGTAAGGGCTAGGGAGTAACAGAAATGATGGAAACCCAACATATCTGGTAAACAATTTTGTTTAACATACTTCTTTAACTATAACATACAGATAATTTAAATGTAATATTTACATCAAATCTTATGTCAACTACAGTCTTGGAATGTGGGCTATACACTGATTAGGAAAAGCTCAGTAGTGCAGATAATTTTTTTTTAACTTAAATCTACATGGAGTTTATAATAGGGCAATCCATTCATTTGTCAATATGTATTAGGTAGACTGAAATATACTTTGAAGTCAAATCACTCCTTATTCAAAGAAATATGCTTAAATATGCAGTTTGAGACACCTTCTATATATTTCTACAGTCTTTGATATGTCACAAACATTACTGACTGTTTCTCAATCTATGTTCCCTTACTGCTTATCTGTACATTGTCTTATATNTTCATTGTATAGAAAAAGTATTGAGATAATTAGCTGAAATTCCCAAGTAAAAATACTCCATCATTGTGAAGGCATCATCAGTGTAAGTAAAATATCAGCTGGACAAATTAGTCTCTCATATGAACACTGGACTTTCCAATTCTGGAACTTATAAGTTAAGTGACTTTTTAAAAAAGATTTTATTTATTTGAGAGAGAGAGAGAGAGAGAGCGCACATGCACGTGAGCTGGGGGAGGAGCAGAGGGAGAGGGAGAAGCCGACTTCCTGATGAGCACGGAGCCCAATGCCAGGACCCTGAGATCATGACCTGAGCCAAAGTCAGATGCTTAACCAACTGAACCACCCAGGCACCCCAAGATAAGTGACTTTACCAGGTCATTTATTTCTCTGATACTCAGTTACCTCATTTTAAAATGGAATATCTAATTCAAAGAGTGCATGTATGTTAAAAGTGAAACAGAATGATTTCAAGCAGACACAGAATCTATCATGTAATAGAAACTCCCTCTTCCCTCCTCCAGTCCTCTTAGTCAGATATATGATTTGATTAAATCATGCGATATTCCTATGGCTTTTATTTTTTTACTCTCTATGCCAATGGAGAGTATCACAATGTCTGAAGAATCAAGACGAGTAATGCATGACAGAAAACAACCTAATTTGATGCTAGGATTTAGAGTGGATTAAATACATTTTATATGATTCATCTAATTCACATGGTGCATCAAATATCTTGTGGTGAACGTAAAAAAGTCATATAAGCACACATTTTTTTAATAAAGTTCTCTATTGAGAATTATGTAAATTAATTTTACCACACTGGAACATGCATTCAGTAACAATCCAAAGATAATTAGGGAGCATATGTCATATGTCAGGGACAGTTGTAGGATGTAGGAGATACAATAACGAATCATTATGCTTATGCTATTGTATGACAAAGAACAATGTCCCAAATTTACGGGGAGTTACATTACCATGTTATACAAAAATGCCATGAGAGAGGTAAATGCAGATTAAGGATGGTAAGGGTGGGGGTCGAGGGGACCATGGCACAAGGCAGGGTTGTCACTAGTCCATGTGGTATCTTTGTGTAAGTGGAGAAAAAGGTACTCTTCACCCCATGCAGACACATTCCTAAGCCAGGGAGAAAGACTGATGAGTTGAGTGCCAACTGGATTTCACATTCCATCCGGCCCCTTGGTTAGGGTCTTTGCACAATACATACAAAGTACAACAGATTTATGGCCTTAGATCAGGGATTACAACCCAGTTTTATTTTGGTAATAGCGTTAAAGAGTTTCACCATAGTGCTAACTAGCAGATTAGTGATGGAACATTCAAACTATGGATACGGGTGGTGAAAAATACACCGCAAAGAGGAGTGTGATTAGTGATGGCAGAAGCGTCACTCTACATTCTCAGTTTTGGTAAAGCCCTGTTGTATTTAGTTCCCTCCTCTGAATAGGATAATGGATTTCCTATCAGCCTAGGTCCAGGAAAATTTTGATGCTTACAAACTATTTCCCTGCCCCTCTTGGTTCCCATCTGAGTTCCCTGATTGCTTGATGATTTACATTCTGTTCACATCTCATTCTCTAAATTTATGGTTTTCAAATATTTTTCCTGCCTAAATCTTCCCTCAAAATATTTAATATGAATTGTCAATAAAGTAAATGAAGAACAGCCAGCCCATTGTCCCACTTATTTCTCTGCTTCCCGGCTCCAGATACTTCCAGAACATCACCAGGGCACCACAGACCCAACACACCATTCCAGAACTGTCAAGATTCTCTTCACTTGTTCCACAAAAGATTCATCTATCTCCCATTTCTCTTGGGAGATCTAAAAATCTATATGTAAACTCAAGGGTTAGTGGCTTCTCTCTACCTATCCACTACTTTGAAGAAGTTTCTAACGCCTTACCCTAAAAGAGTAAATCAAGTGCAATGGGGAAAAAAATCGTAATATATCCTTTCATTTACATTATGGAGCTGATTTTGACCCAATTTAGAAGTGTTTTTCCTTGATCTTGTCTAAAGGACCTTAGTAAAATGCTCAGGGCCTGTAATCAATCAAGTTAGTTAATATCTTCAGGTCTGAATTTCCAAGTACACAAGTGGATTTAATGATATCTATCCAGCAGGGCTATCATAAGAGGGCTATCATTACATGTCAGGGGCCTCATGCAAGGCTATCAGGAAAGTATATCAGTAATTATTGTGGGAAAGTAACAAGGATGGGCACATTAAATACCTTTTCCTCTGGAGTTCAAGATTTTCCTCGTGAACTAAAAGCACATGCATTGGATAGGAAAATCATGAACAGAAGTCAAGAGTTCAAGACTGCCTCTTTACCCAACATCCATGAAGCCTTCTAATTAAGAAAACACTTTGCTTCTCTCCTAATTAAGAAAACACTTTGCTTCTCTCCTAAGATGGCTCTGCTCAGAAGAGACTTGAGGAGGCAGTGATGTGTGGATATTTTTACGAATATTTAGGCTGTGTGGCATTAGAAGAAATGTTAAGTTAAGGAAGTACACGTATTAGAAGCTAACTTCCAAAATTCATGACCCTTTCAGAAAGCTGTGTTTTGCAAGGCAGTGCTTTCTTATGGAAAATAAAACTACCTTCACCAGCACAAGAGTATATAATACTTTGGAAATAAGAAGAAACATTAATCACTACTATCCCTTTTCCCTAACCTCATAAGATGTTTCTCTAACATATGTTCCCCAAAGTTCAGGTAAAATACGTTTCAAGTATTAATTCATTCCAAAGCCAAAAGTGACGTGAATATTTTACTCTGTCTTTATGATAGGAGCCAGCAGCTATTCTATAACTTGAATTTGGCAAGTTTTGTTTTATTTTCAATGCCATTATAATTTGACATAATCAAAATTCGTATCTGGGAATGACAGAACTACTTTGAGTAGAGCAAATATTGCTTTCCAGCAAGTATAAGTAATAGACATTTTATTTTTTAATCTCTACTAACAGGAAATGAGCCATTATTTAATTTCTAATGAAATGTTAGCAAGAAAGTCCTGAGTATGTTAACCAAAAACTTCTCTTTGTCTTTGTTTTGATTGCCTTCCTTTTTATATGCAACTAATAGAACATATAGATTGGTTTCTACTTGTGTGCTTTAGAAAATAAATTACATACACACACATTATACACACACAGAGGGAGGGAGTTAGTTAACCTGTTAACTGTCACTTAATGTAGTTATTTGGTACTGTGCAGTTTTATTAGTGTGATGTTCTTTTGGTTGTGCATAGATGTGTATTAGTAAATTGAGTGCAAAGGCATCTGCAAGGAGACAGTCCAAGAGGGGTCTACTAGCAGCCAGAAATTTGTAGCAACTAGGAAGCTGGGAAGCAGACCTATGTGTTGTAGGAACAGGGCATAGACTTAAAAAACAGACCCGGAGTTATGAGCCCTAAATTCTAGTTTTGTTTTTACCACCGATCAAGCTCAAATCTACCAGTCTCCTGGTATTCCCATTACTCTTATGTCCCACAGTTCTTAGATTTCTACTCTGTTTTTTCAGTCCTTTTTCTGATTGCTTTCAGTTTCGGAGGTTTCTATTGAGATATCCTCAAGCTCAGAGATTTCTTCCTTAGCCATATGCCATCTACTAATAAGCCCATCAAAGACACTCTTCTTCTTCGCGTATTTTTTATTTTTATTTTTTATATTTTTATTTTTTTATTTCCTCTAGCATTTCTTTTTGGTTCCTTCTTAGAATTTCCATCTCTCTGTATACATTACTCATCTGGTCTTGTATGAAATGCGGTTTATCCATTAGAGCCCTTTGCATGCAATCATAGTTGCTTTAACTTCCTGGTGTGGTAAGTCCAAAATTCCTGCCATATCTGAGTCTCGTCCTGATGCTTGCTCTGTCCCTTCCAACTGTGTTTTTTGCCTTTTAGCATGCCTTGTAATTTTTTTTCCTTTATAGCTGGACATGATGTACTGGTAGAAGGAACTGCTGCAAATAGACCATCAGTAACGCAGTAGTGAGGTACGGGGAGGGAACGCATTCTATAGACCTATGAGTAGGTGTCATTCTTTCAGTGGCTTGTGCCTCTGGACTGTTCCTTCCCCTACCCCTTTCGGTAAGATCAGATGGACAGGGGGGTGGAGTTGGGTGTTCTTTCTCCTTGTAGAAGGCTAGACCCAGGTGGAGTTAGGTATTTCCGTTTTCTTAGGTCGGTTAGGTTCTGGTAAAACCCCAGCGGATTAGGCTGGGTTAATTAGTTCCTCCTGCTGGTAGCCCCTGTTAGAACAGAGTGCTGTGGCATTCTTTCTTTTTTTTTTTTTTAAAGATTTTATTTATTTATTCGACAGAGATAGAGACAGCCAGCGAGAGAGGGAACACAAGCAGGGGGAGTGGGAGAGGAAGAGGCAGGCTCATAGCAGAGGAGCCTGATGTGGGGCTCGATCCCGTAACACCGGGATCACGCCCTGAGCCGAAGGCAGAAGCTTAACCGCTGTGCCACCCAGGCGCCCCAATTTCTAAATGGCTCTCTTCCCCCTCCATCTGACAGAAGCAGAGTCTTTCTCTGATATTTATTGTGAGAACTGGTAGAGCTCATGGAGGTAAAACTCACAGGAGTTTTTAGCTCTCAGACTTGTCCACACTGAAAGTCCTTCCATTCAGTTGCAGTTCTGGTCTCCCCATTCCAACAGCAATGGTTGCCACCAAGACTGCAGCTTGTGAGTCTCTGTCCCGGTAAGCTGGGATTCTCCGTATTCACTCCAATTTGGGGGACAGAGGTTTGCCCTGTGACCTCACTTCTCTTAAGTATCTAGGAAGAGTTGTTGATTTTTCAGTTTGTTCAGGTTTTTACTTGTTGTTAGGACAGGATAGTGACTTCCAAGCTTCATAAGTACACAAAGACCGGAAACTGGAAACCCAAATATTCTCTAGTGTCTCAATTGCCTTATTAGGAAAATGAACCACTTGGTCGCTAAAGTTTTTCACACTCTGAGGTTAATGGAGATGGAAAGCTTATTCATAAAAAGTTAGAGGACTGCTATTTTGTTGATAGTTTTTTTCTGTCCTATCCAAAAATTATTCAAAACTTAGCAGTTGTTCAAAAGTTTGTTTCACTTTCGGTACGGACTATTTCTTCATTTTTTTTCTACAGTAAATATCCTATATTTGTAGGCAGCCAAATTTTTGCTTGACTCTTAAACCAGGGAAGTTTGTAATTTTATAGTTTATATATTTATTCGACTTTTTTATAGCTGTGTGGAACTAGATATAATAATAATAACTTAACATTTGTTTAGCACTTTACAAAGTCCAGAGTGCTCAGTAAGGGCTAGGGAGTAACAGAAATGATGGAAACCCAACATATCTGGTAAACAATTTTGTTTAACATACTTCTTTAACTATAACATACAGATAATTTAAATGTAATATTTACATCAAATCTTATGTCAACTACAGTCTTGGAATGTGGGCTATACACTGATTAGGAAAAGCTCAGTAGTGCAGATAATTTTTTTTTAACTTAAATCTACATGGAGTTTATAATAGGGCAATCCATTCATTTGTCAATATGTATTAGGTAGACTGAAATATACTTTGAAGTCAAATCACTCCTTATTCAAAGAAATATGCTTAAATATGCAGTTTGAGACACCTTCTATATATTTCTACAGTCTTTGATATGTCACAAACATTACTGACTGTTTCTCAATCTATGTTCCCTTACTGCTTATCTGTACATTGTCTTATATTTCTGTGCTCCCCTAATTAGAGCAGATCATGAAAAATACACGAGTGTATGCTTCTAATGATGTCCCAACAGTGCTAAGCTAATAACACATGATTGTGTGCCTTCTATATTTGGGTAAATGCCATGGAAGTGAATTTATTTAACCATTATTAATGAATTTTGTTTAATCTCACAATTTATGGTTTAATGATGTTTCTTTCCCATGAGAAATTTCTACAGTAAAAAATATAGAGGTAAAATCATTTATTTTCAATGAGACAGACTGGTTTTATAGGTTAATGTGCTTTCATTTTGAAGGTAAACGCTATCATTTTAGTCAATTAACTTTTTGTCCTTTGTTCAAAGTCCAGAAATGATAAGAAGTTACTTTGTTACTTTATCCAATCTGAGAATTTCTCTGAAGTTGTAATTACCATATGGAGAATTTTAGATTTATTGCACTTTGCCAGTCTTGAAGAGGCAACATGTATCCGGTATAAGTGGAATTTTCTGTAATGGGTTTTATCTGGTGGTCAAGACCTTTTTAAAGTAATAGAACTAAGGTCTTACTGTTCATCTGATTCAAATAACTACAGTGAAAGGAAAAGGAGTTTTGATTAATATTCTTTTACAAATGCAGCAAGATTGTGCTTTTACTGTAAATGAGAACGCTAAAGATGGAGTCTGATTGCAACTGTAATGAGAATTTAGCACATACCCTAATTCAGGAATTCCACATTTTACATCTATTTCAACTTATTCTAACTGGTTTATTGCCACTAAAATTCATTGTAAATCACATAGACATATTAATTATTTGAAATTACTATTATGCATCTGGAAAGCAGATTTGAAAGCTTGCACTGGGACTCAGACTCCTGTGCTTGGCATTAATGGATAAAAATCTGTTTTTCAGACTCTAAATTTTTCTCTTCTGGTCTTCCCTAGGTGACCTACTGTGTGATTTGGCTCACTGGAAATGCCATACCCACTCCTCTCTAGTTACTTAAATGTTAATCTTCCTTCAAAATTCAGGTTAAGTTTGCCCTATCCTCTTCAATTCTTTGTGGTAACCCCAAACTATACTGAAAGCCATCATTTCTCATCTTGATCAACCATTTGGCATTTATTTTAAGCATCCTTAGATTCTTAGGATGCAGCAAAGCCTGTATATACTTGGTAATCTCGGGTCTATTTTTAATGATACTAGTGGGGTAAACAAACCAAGATATTCAAAATGCACCATGTAATAGAATAAACAGTATTTAAAGCTTTTTGTCTCTTGCTTAAATTTGAAACTGATTTTTCTCACAATAATAACATTATTATAAATGAAGCTAGAACTTCATTCAAACAAATCACTAGTACTGGAGNCTGATTTTTCTCACAATAATAACATTATTATAAATGAAGCTAGAACTTCATTCAAACAAATCACTAGTGTTTCCTGGAGAAGAGTGTATAGACAGCTACACGACAAGAATATTAAATTTATATCAGTAATGAAGACTTCAGTCCCTGTTAGTCCAAATAGTTAACATAAACACTTTAAAAGTGACCCTGAGGAACATGGTTCCTGAGTATAATGAGAACAAAGCTGAAATAAATAAATACTTTAAAAGATAATATGTATAGCAGGACTGTCAGCTATTTTAAGAACTGAGAATGGTTCAGTGTATAGCTAGGTCACTTTTCATTTATTTCTGTCTTAATATTTAACATATCCTTGGGTAAATAAAGATAAAAAAAGCATATCAGTCTTGCAAAATAGTTATTTTCATATAAATAACACTAATTATTAACTCAGCACAATTTATAAGATAAAATCTTAAATACCAAAGTTGTTTGGAAAGAGCCAAAATGTCTTTAAAATCAATAATATTTTACTAATAACAGTAGGGTAAAGAAAACATATAAATAAATTTAAAATTTTACAATGAAATATAACTTTAAAAATCAAGGTATTTTTAAAGGGTTTTTTAAAAATTCAGGAACTATTTAATAAGTGTTAATAACTCTGCTCTGTTTTATGAAGCATATGAAAAACAACATTTCATATAGTCCATCTTATAAAGCTATAGAGATGAACATAATACTTTCATGCAGTTACATTATACCTTAGGGATTATGAAGAATGTAATTAAACTTCACAGGCATGTGGTCAAAAGCAGTTGCAGGAGAATGATGAAATATGACACAGATTGTCAGATGAGGAGAACATTCCAGTTTAAAGGAACAGTTTAATCAAATGCAGAGAGGCCAAATCAAACACATAATGTGTGATCAAGACGTGAGATGTTAAGAACAATAGTTGTCATTATTAGGAAAGAGCCAAGTAGTAAGACTGTTAGCCTCTAGGGAGCAGTATTTTAACATACTGAAATAAATAGTGGAGAGCTATAATAGGTTGTGAACACCGTGACTGTTAGGAAAGTGATATTTTAGAAACCTTAGATTGACATGCAAATATAAATAGGACTATAATGGAAGGGGAATCTCAAAGACAATGAGATTTGCAAGGAAAACAACACAGGATGGAAATGTTGAGGTCTGGGATGGTAGCAATATGATGAAGAAAGCATTCCAAGAATAAAAATATTTCAGGGGCGCCTGGGTGGCTCAGTCCGTTAAAAGGTGGACTCTTGGTTTCAGCTCACGTCATGATCTCAGGGTCCTGGGATCAAGCCTTGAATCTGGCTCCATGATCAGTGGGGAGTCTGCTTGTGGATTCTCTATCCCTCTGCCAATGCCCCTCCCCCCACTCATGCGCGTGCAAACTCTTTCTCTCAAATAAATAAATCTTTAAAAAAATATATTTCAAAGAATAAAATGCATGATTTTGATGACAATTATATGCAGTGAAGGAAAAGAGTAACTACTTGGCAGTCTAAAGATTTACAAAGATATCAAATGAAAATTGAATTTGCCCTTGGAGGTTATTTTGTGAAACAAAGAGATCACCTTAGGTGCAGACATTAAATTGGAAAGTTTGAAGGGACTATTGGATAGCAAAAAAAAAAAAAAAAAAAAAAAAAAAAAAAAAAAAGACATAAAAGAGGTGAATTTTAGTGATTGAAGTGCATTTTATACAGCTTAATGAAAATTATGAGAAAGACCTATATTAAACTGGAGTAATTCTGGAGTAATTCTCAGGTGATTTTAGTTAGTGAGAAAAAATGTATTAAAGAAGATACATTGTACCCTACCTTTTCTGTAAGAAATCAGAGTAAATAAGAAAATAGGCCTGTATCTGCTTATCATTACAAAAAGTAACACTAGGACGAATCATAAAATGATGAAGTTTATACATACAAAGAATAGGGTAGATGTGAGGTAAAGGGACACAAGAGGGAGTGACAAGATATTTCTCAAAGTATATCTTTTTATACAACTGTCATTTATAAAAGCATGTTAATACTGTGCCTATAAAAACAAATCAGTAAGATTTAGAAAGAGGGAAAAAATTCAAACTAAAAGGAAACTAAAACAATTGACCCTAAACATATTTCAAATGAACTCTAACAACAAAGGAAAAGAAGGTGTGGAAGGAAGAAGGAAAAAAAAATTAGAAGAAAAGAAAAAAAAAAAACAAAAACAAAAAAAGAAAAACAACTCATGCAGATAGCTTGGTGGGCTGTGGGGATTAAGAAACAAAGTGCAAGAAATTCTGAAGGCTTTTTAGTAGATATATTTATGGTAGTGGTAAATGGAGATTCAATTCTGGCACCAATTTCAGTGAAATGTAGGATCAATCAAATGAATAAATGTGCTGATGCTGGTGGTGGCTGGGATTCTCAGTTCTCAGAGTGGAAGAAAGAAGAGGCCTCATCAGACATCTATAGAGTAATATGGCCCCAAAATGCAGGTTCATAATTTTTGGTCTCTTTCTTCTCCAGGCCTTGGCTCAATAATTCTTTATCTTATCATTAACTCACCAAAGCCTTCAAACAGATTTTTTTTCACCCCTATTTAACCCAAGTTTTCTTCATACACTGTAAGAGCTTTTATATATATATATATATATATATATATATATATATATTCTCACATACATACATACATACATACATACACCAATATACCAATAGATATATCCTATTGATTCTATTTCTCTGGAGAATCCTGACTAATGCACATGCATACATAGTTTATGCAATACTATAATGAAAAAAATATTTAACAATGCAGAATACATAAGTTTATCAGAGCCTCTATTTTATTTAGAAGCAAAAATGGAATAATCCACATTTCAAGAGTGTCTCATAACCTCGTTCTCATACTTTGATCTTCTCATTCTAATTTACTCCTTTGGGAGATCATCTAGTTTTATGGCTTAATATGCTTTCTGACAGCTATCAAATTTATGTCTGTTGTCTAGACCTCTGTTTGATTTGCAGACATTATATCCAACATTATATCACCATTATAACTTAGGTTCTACTAAGCACTTCAAACATAATATGTTTAAGTTCTGTACCTTGAAAACGTGGTCTGAAGCAAAATCTTGGTTTTTGCCTCCCTTGTCCTTCAGAATTGTGCCTACATCTGGTTAAATGGACTCAGACACCAGGAAAAGCACTGAAAATAAAAGCAGAGAAATGCTCTGGTACATTGTTCGATGGGCGCTGGCAATCTATGCAGCTGCTCAGTAGAGCTGCTCTGAAATAAACTGTGCCAAGCGGAGCTGGACCACAAACACCTGCATTGTCCAAAGCCAACTCTTCTGACATGGGAGGAGCTTACATATCACATGAATATCTGGAGTCAGAGATATTTTAGAGTTTAGCACCACACCTCATAATTTGAGAAATTCATTTTGGGGAATATATTTTCACATGTATATCATACACTTAAAAAATTAAAAGTTTGAGCCACTGGGTGGTTCAGTCAGTTAAGCATCTGCCTTCAGCTCAGGTCATGATTTGGGGTCCTGGCATCAAGCCCTGCTTTGGGCTCCCTGCTCAGCAGGGAGCCTGCTTGTCCCTCTGTCCCTCCCCCTGCTTGTGCTCTCTCTCTCTGATCAATCAATCAATCAATCTTTAAAAAATAAATAAAAGTTTGAAAATTCATATAATGTAAAGTTTGGAAAAGAAGCTGGTAAGTTACCTAAAATTAAACCAATAATAACAGCTACTAACTTATTTGGCCATTATATCATGGCAGACATAAAACATGTGGCTCAGTATTTAAAGTATTACTCTTTATGATTCTGATAATGACCATGAGATATATGTATTCATATTTTAAACACGAGCTAGTTCAGTCTTCTAAAAGTTAACTAGTTACTCATGGTCATACAGCCATTAAAATTAATATAGAGAATTCACTTTCAGCAATGGGCAAAATGACTCACAAAGAATAACCAGAAAACTTGGATAAGAAAGAAGGAAAGAAAGAAGGGAAGGAAGGAGGGAAGGAAGGAAGGAAGGAAGGAAGGAAGGAAGGAAGGAAGGAAGGAAAAGAAAGAAAGAAAGAAAGAAAGAAAGAAAGAAAGAAAGAAAGAAAAAGAAAAAGAAAGAACCTATTTGAAGACATAGAAGGGCTAACGAAAGAGTTATTGGTCCAAACTGTTACAGAATAAAGAAATCTAAAATTGTGAGCCTGTATTTGGGAGTCCCTTTTATTCTACAGCTGTCCAGTCTGAACTATTCCGACTGAAGAAGAGATAAATAAGAGGCTGAGCAGTTGAGCAGAACTCTTGAGTGACATGCGAAAAAAAAATACTTAGAAAAAATTTCAAGTTTTCATGTTTGTTTTCAAGATTATTTTGAAGCAACAAATACTATGTGGTTTCCATTCTCCCTTTTGAATGAGAGAGTTTATTGTAGTAATTCTGTTCTTTTTCCATCATTGTGTCTCGATATTTGTACTTGTAAGCAGACAACTTTCTTTTAGTTCACAGGTGTCTGTTAAGAAAACCCATGTCTGGACCTTATGTATCTCATGAATCTAGAACTTAGAGCTTGAACACATGATTGGGTTAGATTTTTGTAGTTCATGGCAGGGGAAATATATTTTAATGGTGGGCAGAGGCATAAGTAATTGTGATCAAAGGACAAACTTTATATATTGAATTATTAGATCTTGATTATTAACCCAACCCTATAATCATGCCTGTTGTCTTACAACTTAGCAATTCTTCTCACTAGAGACAAAGTATTTCACCATCTTTGAGGTTTGCACTTGGCCATGTAACATGATTTAGTCAAAGGACTATTAGTAACATGACACAAGGAAAAGCTTGAAATGTGCTCATGTGGTGGGGTGTGCCATCTTGAAATGCTGCCGTTACCAAGTGATAAGAGTCCCATAATAACTGCTACTCCTTCAGCTTCAATAAGAATCAACTCACATTGTCATATGTGAGCCCAACATGCTAAAGAGCCAAGATCATATATATATAATATTTTTATAATAATCATCTGCTTCCAATTTTTCATCCTTACTGCAGCTGGAGAAATCTTTCTGAAACACGCATATGATCATATAGTTATTTCTTCCATGGCTTTCCATCTACCTTCAAGACAAAAAAAAAAAAATTTCTTTAAACGTGACTCAAAAAATCTCTGTAAGAGTTTATATTTACTCACCTCTCAAGCCTCATCTTTGTTTTCACTCCAGGTCCCCCTAACCACAGAAACTCTGTACTTGTGATTACCTCTGAATCTATGTTTATCTATATGAAATTAATATCTTCATATCTATACCCAAGTCCAATCATCATTTCCAAAGACAAAACTTCTTTGTCCTCCCTGAGTGTATCAGTCCACTAATACATGCTTGCGTGGTACCAAGTATCTCTCATTCATGGCACTAGATACTTTGTAACATTATATTTACTTGAGCAGCTATTTGATTAATATCAGTCTTCCTCTCTAAACTGTAGGATGAGTCTTGTAGGTTATAAGCAAGTTTCAGGCATGAATTTGGCTTATAGTTATTTAACCAATTAATTGATTTTTTTCCCCATGAAGATCTTTGAAAATTAAGCATTCAGTAAAACTGTAAGCATTAGACAAAAAGCAGACAGGACTAGGGAACATTTACACAATAACTATTGAAGAGAAAAAAGGGAAAACAGAGAACTCCACAGTAGTTGAGGAAGAGAAATATTAGAGAAGGTGATTTTAGGAATAAAGTGGTAGGCTTCTGTATTTGAAACATGGCCAATGAAGAGAACAGATCTGTTGTGAATTCTGCTTTTCTCACATGAGTAAACCAAACTCTAACTTTGCCTTCCTCACATTTCACATTTTCCAATCTGTGCTGCATACGAAGAAAATCTGCTTAGACTGGTCTTAAAGGTCACCTGCTTAGTGACCAGAAAATTCACTTATAAAAGAAACTTTATGTGCCAATGATTGAAACCTGTCCCACTGTAAATGGAGCACTGGCAATGGCCCTGAAGAATGCTGTTCAAAGTGCAGCCTTTCGGGGCATGAGAGCCAAGGCAAGAGGTCACACTCCGCTTTCCATTCACAATTCCCTTTGCTGTATGTGTTTCAGATTTTCTCTTTCTCTTTTTCCTAAAAGTACCTCTACACTCACATTGCAGTTCTCCTACTATTCGAAAATATGCCAATAAAATATAGATCTTTGAGGAAATTTCAAATTATTAGAGGTAAAGTCATACTCAAAAAGACTCTCTCATATAGTTCTCAGATTAAGTTCATCCTCTGCATAATCCTGTATTGGTTATGAAACCAAGCTTTTATAATCTTATGATAAAGAGACGGAGAAATCAGGAACCCATGCAACATTAATTTGCAGATATTAGTTTGCATGTCTTTGGAAAATCTTTCTTGGAAACACTCAAGTATTCTTGTGAAGGGTGATTAAATTTCAGTTCATGTTTGGTTTTATGACTGCTGGATAATTTCTTTTTTTTTTTTTTTCAAAAGATGAGTTGCACAAAGATGTGACATCACCATTAACAACTTCTGTACATCTTCTATATTGCCTTATGAAAGATAATTTTTTCATTCTTTAATATATTTATGTTTGTTGATAGTAAACCTTTTAGTCTCGCCTTATTTCTAAATAATACATACTTACCTCTATTTGTAAAGGGAATTTTAGATAGACTTGGTTTGGTGTATAATTTTTTTTTCAATATGCAAAGCTACAGAATATATATTTAAGGCAAAAACTAAACAGCCTTTTGTAGATAGAACTGACCTTGAATTATATGTTTTCAAAATTGATGATAATTAAAATACAGCACTGTTCAAATCATCTCACATAAAGCATGAACTAAGAAATAGAAGTTCCAGCACTTAATTCAAAATTTAGGAGCTTGAGTGATTTCGGCTGTCTGCATTTTCATTCACATATTTAAACATCCAGACAGATCAGTCTTATGTATGCCTGTGTCCATGTATATGTGTGTCTGACCTGTGGTTTGAAATGAGATCAAACTTCCTGGAATGAAAACTAAATGAAACTAAAGATTATAGAGATTAGAGATTAGAGATATACAGAGAGCACGTGTGTGAGAGAAAGGCTAAAAGCAATGTGCAGGATACTCACAAAAGTGTAATATATGTTCATTTGGAATTTTTAAAAAATTGGGAAAAATAAGAAAAGAAGAAAAGAAAATGTTTGATTCCAATTATTGCTCATCATCCCTACTACTAATCCCCCTAGCACAAACCACTCTCATCTCTTACCTGGATTCGAGTAATACCTCCTAACGGATAACCCCGCATCCCACCCCTCTTCAGAGAACAACCAGAGTCATCATTCTAAGTGGAAATAATATTACTGTTCCGCTCAAAAACACCCAATCGCTTCATGACACACTGATCGTAAAATACGAAGCCCTCAATATGGCCCAAAATATTTTATATAGTCCAGCCCCTGATAATTTGCTTACCTGGTCTTCTACCACTGAGCCCTCATTTGTTATTTTCCAGCTACATGGACCCTCTTGGTCGTTCTTAAAAAACAACCGGCAGGTTTCATGCTTAAATGCTTTTCTCCAAATAACGCATGACATAGTCTCTGCTTTTCTCTTTTTTTCTTTTCTACTCAAATTCCCACCTTCTTAGGGCCTTCTTTAACAATGCTTTTGATTAAAAAACCGCAGGCAAGGGNTTCTTTAACAATGCTTTTGATTAAAAAACTGCAGGCAAGGGGGGCGCCTGGGTGGCACAGTCGTTAAGCGTCTGCCTTCGGCTTAGGGCGTGATCCTGGCGTTCTGGGATCGAGCCCCACATCGGGCTCCTCCACTGGGAGCCTGCTTCTTCCTCTCCCACTCCCCTGCTGTGTTCCTTCTCTTGCTGGCTGTCTCTCTGTCACATAAATAAATAAAATCTTAAAAAAAAAAAAAAAAGAAAACTGCAGGCAAGCCTCCAGGGCACTGCGGGTGTGGTTATAGGGCACTGCAATAAGACAGCCATCACAATAAAGCAAATCAAATGATTTTTTGGTTTCCCAATACGTATAAGGTTATGTTGACACTATTCTGTAGTCTTAAGTGCACAAAAGCATCATGTCTAAAAAAATAGTGTATGTATGTTAATTAAAAAAAATCCTTTCTTGTTTAAAAATGCTAACCATCATTTGAGCTTTCAGCAAGTTGTCATCTTTTTACAGGTGGAAGGTCTTGCCTGGATATCGATGGCTGCTGACTGATCAGGGTGGTGGCTGCTGAAGGTAAAGGTGGTTGTGGCCATTTCTTCAACTAAGACCACAGTGACGTTTGCTGCATTGATTTGACTCTTCCTTTCACAATTTCTCTGTAGCGTTTGATGTTGTTTGATAGAATTTTACCCACAGAACTCCTTTCCAAATTGGAGTCAATCCTGCTAAATCCTGCCACTGCATTATCACTAAGTTTATGCAACATTCTTAATGCTTTGTTGTCAGTTCAACAATCTTCACAGCATCTTCACCGGGAGAAGATTCCATCTCAAGAAACCACTTTCTGAAAAACAAACGAACAAACAAAACCCCCCAAAACAAACAAAAAATCCCCCCACTTTGCTCATCCCTAAGAAGCAACTCCTCATCTGGGGAAGTGTTACCATGAGATTGCAGCAATTCAGTCCCATCCTTCAGGCTCCACTTCTAACTCTGGTTCACTTGCCCTTTCCACACCACATCTGCAGTTCTTCCCCTGAAGTCCTGAACCCCTCAAAGTCAGCCATGAGTTTCGGAATCAACTTCTTCCAAATGTCTGTTAATGTTATTTTGACCTCTTTCCATGAATCACGATGTTCTTAATGGCATACAGAATGGTGAATCCTTCCTAGAAAGATTTCAATTTCCTTTGCCCAGATCCAGCAGAGGAATCACCATCTATGGCAGCTACAGCTTTACAAAATGTTCTTCTTTTTTAAAAAATTTTTTTATTATGTTATGTTAGTCACCATAAAGTACATCATTAGTTTTTGATGTAGTGTTCCATGATTCATTGTTTGTGTATAACACCCAGTGCTCCATGCAATACGTGCCCTCCTTACTACCCATCACCGGCCTATCCCAATCCCCCACCCTCCTCCCCTCTGAAGCCCTCAGTTTGTTTCCCAGAGTCCATAGTCTCTCATGGTTCATCCCCCTTCCGTTTACCACCCCCCCTTCATTCTGGAGAAGGAGAAGGAAGGAAGAATGAAGNCCAATCCCCCACCCTCCTCCCCTCTGAAGCCCTCAGTTTGTTTCCCAGAGTCCATAGTCTCTCGTGGTTCATCCCCCTTCCGTTTACCACCCCCCCCTTCATTCTGGAGAAGGAGAAGGAAGGAAGAATGAAGGGGGGTAAACAAAATGTACTTCTTAATGAGACTTGAAAGTAGAAATGACTCCTTGATTAGAATGGATGTTGTGTTGGCAGGCAGGAAAACAATATTAATCTCATTGCACATCTCCATCAGAGCTCTTGGGTGGCCAGGTACATTGTCAGTGAACAGTCATATTTTGAAAGGAGTATTGTTTTTTCTCCTGTGCAATAGGTCTCAACAGTGGGCTTAAAATATTCAGTAAACCCTGTTGTAAACAGATGTGCTGTCATCAGGCTTTGTCGTTCCATTTATAGAATGCAGGCAGAGTAGATTTAGCATAATTCTTAAAAGCCCTAGAATTTTCAAATGGTAAATGAGCACTGGCTTCAGTTAAAGTCACCAGCTGCTTTAGCCCCTAAAGAGAGAGTCAGCCTGTCATTTGTAGCTTTGAAGCCAGGTACCGATTTTTCCTCTCTAGGTATAAAAGTCCTAGATGGCATCTTCTTCCAAAAGAAGGCTATTTTGTCTACATTGAAACTTTGTTGCTTGTCATATCCACCTTCATTAATGATCTGAGCTCAATCTTCTGGATCACTTCCTTCATTCTCCATCAGCACGTGTTGCCTCACTTTGCATTTTTCTGTTACGGAAACAGCTTCTTTCCTTAAATCTCGTGAGTCAACTTCTGCTAGCTTGAAACATTTCTTCTGCAGCTTCCTCACCTCTCTCTATCTTCACAGAATTGACAAGAGCTGGGGCCTTGCTCTGGCTTAGGTTTTGGTTTAAGGGAATGTAGTGGCTGGTTTGATCTTCTATCCAGATCACTAAAACTTTCTCCATATCAGCAATAAGGCTGTTTTGCTTTCTTATCATTTGTTTATTTCTTGAAGTAGCATTTTTAACTTCCTTTAAGGACTTTTCCTTTGCATAGACAACGCAGAAAGCTGAGGCCTTGCTTTTAGCCTGTCTTGGCTTTGGGCATGCCTTCTGCACTAGGCTTAATCATTTCTAGCTTTTAATTTTAAGTGAGAGAGATGTGACTCTTCCTTTCATTTAAACACTTAGAAACCACTGTAGTGCTATTAATTGACCTAATTTCAATATTGCTATGTCTCAGGGAATAGACAGGCCTGAGAAGAGGGATGGGGTGGGGAACAAATAGTCAATCAGAAGACACACAGGGAGCCTGGCTGGTTAAATTTGTGGAGCATGTGACTCTTGACCTTGGGGTTGTGGGTTCAAGCCCCATGCTGGGTACAGAGATTACTTAAAAATAATACAAAAAATCTAAGAAAAAGACACAGAATACTTATCCAGTAAGTTCTCTGTCTTATATGGGTGTGATTTAGGAAGCTCCAAAACAATTACAAGAGTAACATCAAAGATCACTGATCACAGATCACTATAACAAATATAATAATAATGAAAAAGTTTGAGATATTATGAAAACTACCAACATGTGACACAAAGACACAAAGTGAGCAAATGTTATTGGAAAAATGGTGCCCCCAGACAACCCACAGATGCGGGTTGCCATAAACTTTCAATTTGTAAAAAAACCACAGTATCTGCAAAGTGTAATGAAGCAAAGTACAATAAAATGAGCTACGTCTATACTTGTTAATTCTGTAATAAGTGTTAGTACACTTTTATAATTTAATTTGCTTTATAACCCTTCACAGTTATCATCTGGTGACCTATTATATGTCCGTGGTCTGTCTCTCACCTCTATAATTTAACCTCCTTGGTGAGCAACAACGTACTTGTTTTGTTCATAGCTGTTAATACCAGAACAGTGTTTGATATATATTAACGCTTCACAAATCATTTCTGAATAGGTGTATATGTCCTTACAGCATAAATGAGGAAACATACTGAATGAAGATCACATGTTCAGACACCCCATATCTCTGGATTTCTTGTAATCCAATATGTACTGCAATATTTTATACATTGAAAGGCATAGAAAAAAAAATAACTCATTAATAAAGCAGTGGAAGGATTATTTAAAATCTAGACCAGGGGCTGGCAACCTATGGTTCTTGGACTGTATTAGCACCACCCGGAAGCTAAGAGGTTTTTGTCGTTGTTGTTTTGTTTTGTGTTTTATGTTTTAATGGTTAAAACACTTCAAAAGGGAGATAATATGTTTGGGCAAGTGAAAACTATTTGAAATTCTAATTTTAGTATCCATAAGTAAAATTTTTTTGAAACATAGACAGGCTCATTTGTTTATATATTGCCTTGGTCTGTTTGCACCTTAAAGCATCAGAGTTAAGAAGCTACACCCAAAACTAAAGGGCTCATGAAGTCTAAAATGTTTATTGTTTGGCACAGAGAAAAAGTTTACTAACTCTTGGCTTGGAGATACTCAGATGATCCACACCTGGCCTAATTAAACTCAATTTTTATATCGTCTCTTCATTTTGGATGTTCATCTCACCTGCCATAGTGCTGGAAGCAGAAGTTTGGATTCCAGTTCAAATACTGCGTAGCCAGTAGGAGCCAATTGTCATTTTTAGGAGTACTGTTAATTTTGATCACTATGATCACATTCCATGATTACAGTTAAATAGGTTGAATGAAATAACATCTCATATAGCTAATAGAAACAATTCAAGGATATAAAATATTCCCCAAATATCTGTCATTTAACTACTACCATATCAATCTATGCATTGTGGAAAAAATAAAAGCTAATATATGATAACAAAACAAAAGTTTGCTGATATTTTTCTTTCCATTACTAGGTAAATAATTGTAACCACCTTTAATAATTCATTCCTCAGGAGCAAGTGTTAGAGGGTGAATCAGAGAATAACTTCTGAGATCAAGATTTGCAGATCCACTTTTGCAGAAGTATACATCCCACCTTCTATTTTAGTATTCATTATGTCCTATGACACTGTTGTAATATTTGCAATGAGCCCTGTTCAAATTTGATATACTGCCTGTGACCCATAAGCTGTTACTTAGACATTGTGACAAATGCATTGTTTAGCAGAGCCCACGCTGTTCTATTTACTCTGGGAATACTTTAGTCCCTTTAACATAATTTTAAAACATTTATTAAAATGTTGTGCATCTTTCTGAGACTATTACATTTTTGTAACATACATTTCACATGCATTGCTAAAATTCTACATTTTAAAAGTACTTCCTTTTAATTTTCTCCTATCACCTCTATAAGAACTCTGACAGAGATTTTGTGTGTGAGGAGGGGTGATGAATGGGTAATGACCTTTATTGAGCTTATTCACCAGAGTAGAAATAATGTCTGTACAAAACCAAATGTTTGTTACCATAACTTCCACATCATAATTAAAATACAAACTTAAATAAATAGTCACTTCAGAATTAGTGTGTTCTTCGAAGTCATAGTAACACTTAAAAATGTTTACGACTCAAATGCAAAAAATTTGTTGGTTAGAAAGCTAATTAAACCTCCAACTTGCTCGAATAGCATTACCAAAGGACGAACTTGCGTTTTTCACAGACATACAATCCCCTGGAATCTCAACATTGGGCGGTTGTGAGAGTATTTAGAATACTGAGATAATAAGGAATCCAGATATCCTCTAGACAGTCTTCTGTTGTCTTGTTTTCTCAATCAGAGATCTATGAGTGTGCTGAATGGTAACAACTACAACTTTGATGAGAGAGTCAATTCTTGCTCTCCACAAATAGCAAGATGCAAGTAATTATGAATAATACTCTTTACATTTAAGTCTTTTGATGCATTTCCTGCCAGTTCAAGTATCTCCATGATGAGGTATTCCAAGATGGCTACACTGTACACAGTGGCTGTCATGCCCACATGCCAATGGCTTGTCATCCTAGATTTTAGGTGCCATGAATACAATATGGCCAAGCAAGAACTGCAAGCTGGCTCTCTGTGAGAGAGCTTTGCCTTGGCCCTTCCAGGGTCCTTCTCAGGCTTATCATCAGGCATTTCAAATTCTGCTGAATTTCCAATCAACAAGACAGAGAAAGAGCTATTCAGACACTTAGTGAGATCCCACTGCCTACATCTTTGTTGCACCAGGATTCAAACTGCCAGATATTTTGATCAGTAGCTTTATATTCATTTTCCTAAAGAGGGAAATGCAATTGTAAGGCTTATAATTTGAAGGGAAAAAAAAGCTATACATTTTTAAGTGGAGAAGAAAGACTAGAAGTTGGATGGTTTTGTCCCCTAAAGCAGAGAACTGACCATAACTCTAGGATTTCAACACAGGCTTTTGACTTCTGGTTCCAGGGCTAACATGTAAAGCACTTGCAGCTCATCCCTCATGTCTTCATACAAGAAAAATCTGAACAAACCGAAAATGACTGTTCTTGAACGCATCAAAAAATTAAGGTTGCAGGGCAACGTGATACTCTGAAATCTGGAGAGAAAAGCAAATCCAGAGTTACAGTCAAGATCTGCTTATCTGGAGCAGTGGCCACTGGAGCCATAAACTGGTAAGAATAGTTAAATGGTAACTTGATAAATGGCTGGGCTCTGAGCATTGAACTAGCTTGTAATGAAAGTCTCTAAGAGTCATGGTCTTAGGAGGTCCCCACATTTTATGGGTTTCACTTCCATGAACCCCACCAGGTTCTTGTGGTGAAGAGCCAAGAAAAGTCTTCTTATGGCTCTGACAGGAGTAGAAAAAGAGTAACCATTGGGAAATATGCTCACAGAATTATCTATCCTGAAGAACTACTCTGCAGAGAAAAGACATTCCCAGAGTCTTATCCCACCTGGAGGAGAGACACTTCTCTCCTCTCTAACTTTTCTGTCTCATCTACAGGAAGGAGGACTAAGAAACACTTAGCCCAGGAACACAGGTCTATTAAACGAGTGAGATTTATTCATAAGATATAGAACACTACCCATCTCCTACACCTTATCAGCAGAGCTCCAGTACAATAAAGGTGGCTTACAGCTGAAAGGACTGCAAAATGTAGCATCTATCTGAGGAGGCACTTCTTATGGAAGCCCAAGGTCAAAAGCAGAGATAAAACTGGGACATCAGAGGAATTTGAAGCCTCTGGCAGCCACAGAGTTTGTTTGCTACAGCAAACATTAAACACAGACTAACTCCTAGCCAAGTTGATATAAAACCTCACACTGAAGGCTGTTATCTCAGTTCCCGTTACCTGATACAACAGAGCTGGCTCTGAACAGAAAATTAAAAGGTATGCTAAGAGGCAAAGAAAAAACACAATTGAAGAACGAGACAAAGCAAGCATCAGAACCAAATTCAGATAGGATGCAGTTTTTGAAATTTGCAGACAGAAATTTAAAATAACTATGATTAATATATTAAAGGCTCTAATGCAAAAAGTAGACAGTATACAAGAACTGATGGGTAATCAAAATAGAAAAAGGAAAACTACAAATCCTAAGGAAATGCCAAAAATCCAAAAAACCCCACAAAACTTCCATAGAAACGAAGAACTCCTTTTACAGGCTCATGAGTAGACTGAACACAATCAGTGAGCTTGAGAATAGCTCAACGAACATCCCCATATTGAAATCCAGACAATCCTATAACTATGGAATAAGGGGAGAAGTAACATTGGGAGACAACCATCACCTTCTACTTAGGTCCTCAAACTTAGTAAAATGAACTGATACAAAAAATAATAACTACAATACCTAATTAGATTACATAAAGGATTGTGAAATTAATGACTTACACATCTGTGCAATTGCCCTTTAAAAATGTCCCATACCTTTCTTCAGTGACACCAGAAATACCTGAGCGTATATCTATGTGTCTTATGGCATTATTTGCTCTTTCTCTTTTTAGACGCATACTAACATTTTATTACCTTTCACAGGTTTTCTTGTTAGATAATTCTATATTTAGTTGTACAATAATATACATATCACAAAATATTTCATGCTCTAACGATGTTTTGTTAAATTGAGTTCTCTAATAAAAGCAAATAACAGCAAAATAAAAGCAAATTAAACTCACAAATACAGATGCATAACACCTTGAATGAGATTTAAAGTTTTATTCATGAGAGAAGAATTCACTTGGTATGAATCAGGGGTCAATGCAGAGACAGAAACCACATAATTATCTGAACAGAGAAAGTTTATTATAAAGAATTATTAACAAAAGGCTAGAGTAATGGAAAATTAATAATAAAGAAAACTATAAAAATACAGTAGTGACAGATATAAGGAACAGCCACTGCCTCTGGGGTTGAGATGGAGTTCCCATAGAAGGACTCCCCCATCTGCCAATGAGTGTTGGAATTCAGAAGTTACTGGAGAGGGCACAGCCATGGCTTACTGGATGGTGGCAAATTTGCCCAGAGTCTCACCAGGACTTGCTGAAAAACTGTGCTTTGGGGTGAAGGAGAACTGGCTCAACTTAGAACTCCCTGTAAAGTCACCCGAGGGGAGGCTCGGACAGGCCATTCACAGGGAGGTGTCTCACCTGCAGCAGTTCCCTGCAAAATTGCTAGAAAAAAATACCAGGGGAATCCACTGGCCCCTGGGTGTAGTGATTGCCAAATGTTGCAGAAACTGGCACGCCTCCATGCACACCATTCTATATACATTTGAACTTCCATACAACACTAAAACAACTCTATTTTCCCAACTAACAAGACATGGTTATTTTCTATGCAAGTAAGGAAGTTCTCTCCCCAGTATGATGAGACACGTGGTCCCAACCTCACTGATACATTAACGAGGCTATTGATATATTAATTATTTCTCAAATTTTATCACAGTAACACTGAATACTACTACATAAACAAGAATGTAAAGTTGCTCTCCAAGTTGTAGCTAAAATAAAAATGGGAAGGAGAGTGAAGAAGAAAATGGGCAGGAAACACATATAAATAGAGAGAGAGAAAAATGTGGCCCTCATTTCTGCATACAGTCTCAAAGCCATAATAGGTATCTGTGAGTTTTTTCTTCCTCAGCCCATTTCATACTTCCCCTATCCTCAGCCAGAACTTCAGTTGGTCAGTGTTCTTCACCTAGTGGGGTGACCCAATCCTTTATTCTTTTTTTTTT
>NC_048219.1:73537885-73556411 GCF_002007445.2 Ailuropoda melanoleuca | reverse complement strand
CATCTACTAACATGCTTAACACAGTGGTAGGTGCAAAGGAGAAAGATTTACATAACTACCTCCATTATTANGGAACAGTTCAAAAGGTAATAAATTCATAACACACGAGCATTGTTATAGCATTAGCACAAGCACTGAATGAATTATTGCATGTTAAAATCTAAGGAACCAAAACAGACATACCTGACTTTCTAAACATGCTTTAATGGAAAGGGCACTGACTTTGGTGTTACTAATATGTATGCATCCAACAAGTTACTCTCTAAGCTTCAGTTCCTAAACCATAAATTGGAGGGGGTATTATGTGTTTTAAATGGCAAAGAGCAATAAAAATAAGTTGTCACTTCTTAATCATTATTATTAGTAAAATGCTCCATAGGGGTACATCACGATGGTTCTTAAAGAGTCTTTGATGTCTGAAATAAACTAGATGTGTTTCCTTCACTCCGGTTTTAGATTTTAAAATGTCCTCCAGATACAAAGTAACCAGAGACTATCTTGAGAGCTTTCATTGGTTTAAAACAGGTACTATTTTTGTATTAAAAATTGTTTAAGGATAAGTATGAAATCAATTACAAATTATAGTTTTGTTTCCTCAAACACACACACACACACACATTTGCACATTCCTGTGTGTGTGTGTGTGTGTGTGTGTGTGTGGTGCAGGAAACATGCATGTTACAAATTTTTTTCATGTATTGCATTTAGGGATAACTTTCAGAAAAAAAAAGTCATGTGATAATTGTGAGAATAGTTATTTTTTACTAGTTTTAATGTGACTTCCTTAATGATTCACCATCACAAAAGATTTTCTCAAGGTGCCTGGGTGGCTCAGTGGTTAAGTGTCTACCTCTTGATTTTGGCTCAGGTGGTGATCTCATGGTTATGAGATCAGTGCTGCATCGGTCTCCACGCTGAGCCTGGGGCCTGCTTAAGAGTCTCTCTCTCCCTCTGCCTCTCCTTCTCCCATTCTCTCCCTCTCTCTTTAAAACAATTTTTAATTAATTAAAAAATTTAAAAAAAATTTTTAAAAAATGTTCTCCATTGACTTGATAGAGTTTTAGACCATTTATGGGAACTACATTAATTTCCAAAAATTTTAATTGCAAACAAATACTGCATTTCAAATGACCTATTAATCTTTATAAAGGTAATCATGTGATATTCGCCTTGGCTTATTGACTGGATTAATCACTTTATTTGAAATTCTTGTTTCCTTTCTCTCCAAGTCTGGTTGGTCTCTGTATTTACTTATGTTTTTTAATCCTAGCATTTATTTAATGAGAATTATTGATTAAAATATGGATGATACTTAACATTTATATTTGGTGATAGTTTTCACATCTTCATATTTCTTCCAAGTTTTTCTCTTATTTAAAAAATCTCTTTTATCTCTTGTTATAGATCTATTTTACTTCTGCACAATGAATATATAATAATCATGAGATGTTAGAAATCTTTTGTTATTTTAAGAATTTCGTCCTTCAATGTATTTTAAAATGCTATTATTTACCTTCTGTATCCAGGATCCATCCTTCCTTCCTTCCTTCCTTTCTCCCTTCTCCTGCCCTCTTTTTTTCCCTTTCTTTTTATTCTTTCCTTTTGTTCTCTCTCTCCCCACTTTCCCTCTCTCTCTCTTTCTTTCTTTGCTACTTTTCCCCAGAATTTCTGGGGATGGAACTTTCTAACTTTTGTATTTTTCTGATTTAATAGCTGTTCTTCACTTTTTTAAAATTTAATGAATCATTTAATGGTAAGTGGTTTCTTTATATAAAGCTTTGTTCCCCTTAGTTATTAAGATTCCTGCTTTATTGTTTTCTATGTAAACTATTACTATATTATTTATTTCCACTTTAATGCAACATATTTATAAACTCGTTTTACAGAAATTTTTTATCAACACAGAGAGATTTTAAATTTTACATTGGTTATAAATTTATTGTTCATTTTATTTTAACATCTACTGATGAAACCTTTCAAGATTTCATGATTGCCTAACACAGCACCTTTCTAGAGGAAGTCAAATAGTCTTGAGATAAAATTCTACTTCATTCGTAATTATGCATGAATATTTCTTTTTTTTTATGTTTTTTTATTATATTATTTCAGTCACCATACAGTACATCCCCGGATTCCGATGCAAAGTTCGATGCTCCATTAGTTTATGCATGAATATTTCTAAAGTAACTTTCATGAGTGAAAGAAGGGTGTAAATATTATTCGCTACTAGATCGCATTGCTTGAAAGAGTGTTAGGCACATAATATCCCTAAAAAATATTTACTAAATTGTGAATAAGTGATATAGGACTAATATTAACCTATAAACATTAATTTAAACTTAATTATTATGTATTTCAGAATACCCTGATTATTATTTTTATTTCCATGATCTGTCCTAAGGTGATTACAATGTATTACAATCTCCCTAAACAATTAAGCAATCTGTACTATTTTGTGTATTACAATAAAATGATTTAAACAGCTACACATGACCGATGCAGAAATCCACCAATATAGAAGCATATCAAACTGTAGAAGCATTAACCTCACATCCGTTTGTTCCCATTACCCAAGAGCAATCACTTTTATTAAAGTTTGTATCTTCTTACGTATCTTTCTAATAAAACAGAAATTATACATTCTTTCCCCAAGATCTATTTTTCATGCTTTAAAGTATAAGAAAAAAAGTCTACAAGAAGATGTTTAATTTACTTGAACTTTAATAGACCTAAGAATAACTTACTGCCCTGTGCTTCTCTTTTTTCTAAAAATTCCTTTGATCGCACAACTTAGAATAGAGAATTCTTTAGAACTGAATAAACACATCATGTGTACCTTGGTGCACAGATGACTATAGTAAAGTGTATGTGAAACTATGGTTTTTAATATTGTGTGGATAACTATATCATTTAATGGTAATACCATTAGTATCTTCTAATAGTAATACTTCAGGATTTATCTTATTTTTAAAGCAGCAAAGTAGTACACATTACCAGTGTACACCATAGCTTATTTAATTATTCCTCTACTGATGGGTACTTCCATTGACCCTTATATTCTTTATTAGAAACATTTCTTCAACAAACAACATGTAACAAGAATGTCACTGCATAGATTTCTATAAGGAGAAAAGCTGGTTCTAATGGCATTACATTTCAAAATATTGATAGATACTTCCACCAGCCTACACAGCAACTTTATGTGAATTAAGAAAACACACCAGTTCCTCTAGGTAGATGAAGCCTTGTCCAGGACAGGAGGCCTGGCAAAAAGCATTGACTGTCTCCATTTCTCTCCTTGGCCTGACACCTTCAATCAAATAAACAACTTGCACACTTCTATATGGCGGCCCTACACCTTGCACTTCACAAATTGTGTAATATACTTTTCTACTAATACGGTACATCTTACTATTAATTTTCATTTCTTCATCACTAGTTAAGATTTTTACCCTTCTGTTCTTACATCCTTTTTAAGCTACAGTTATTGGCAATTAATTCAGTATTTCTTTAGTAATATTGCTTTGAAATATTAAGGTGAATGAGCTTACCTGTGGGTAAAATAGTAATCATTAAAGTGTTTTAAATATATTTGCATAGTAAAACTCAATTAACTAATGGCATTGAATTGAATTCAGCTAATAAATTTACATGTTTTATTGTCAATTAATTTCTGCATATATGCCATCAAATTCATTAAAAATTAGCAGATGGATACAATTAGCCATGATCATGAAAACACATTACCAAGAATGCTATGTATTGTTAATTATGGGAATAGAAAGCTTAATTACTCTCATCGAAATAACTGATAAACCTGTTATATGTGGCTTTGCTATATAAAATAATGGGAAACAGGATTTCACAAAGTTTATGGGCATCTGAATGGAAAATATTATAATAGCACCTGAAACATAAAAATACATTACTTATTTTCATGAACAGGTGACTGGGCACTTAATTTAGCCTGATTAGGAAAAAAAACATTATAAAACGGATTTCTGCACAACTTGTCATGATCTGCAATTAGATTTCCTAGGGGTACTGACATTGAAGAACAAAATACAAGTACAGGCTATGAAGCCAGTCATGAATTGGCTTCACTTCTCTCTCTATCAGGTCACCATTTACCTTTCACTCTATGCTCTAGTAATATAAATCCTTGTTATATCACAGGAACTAATACAATTGAACCTACATCTTGGCTTACTTTGAAGAACTACTCATTTTGAGAATACTTCCTAAGTCAAACAAGGTCAATTCCTATTTCTCTAAAGCATTTACAAGGTACAACTGACATTGTGTTGCTAAGTATTTCTATTCAATCACCATAATCTATTCTACTAAATCACAATATGGCCTCAGAATGTTTTTTTTTAACAAAAAAATTGTCTATTTATTTATGCATCAAAATATCTATTGAAAATGCAATATGAACCAGGATATAGCAGTTTTTAAAAAAGCCTCTGTTTTCAGGGATGCTTGGGTGGCTCAGTCAGTTAAGCAGCTGACTCTGGATTTTGGCTCAGGCCATGCTCTGGGGGTCCTGGGACTGAACACTCTGCTGGGCTCTATGCACAGCAGGGAGTCAGCTTGAGGATTCTCTCTCCCTCTCCCACTGCTCCTCCCCACGCTCGCACACTCTCTATCTCTCTAAAATAAATAATTTTTTTAAAAAGCCTCTGTTTCCAAAAGATTTACATTGGCATGTCAGACCATATATAAACAAACACAGACTCTTTTATGTGGTGATTAATGGGGATAAGTGAAGAAAAATCAGGGTAAGAAGATGGTGAGTGATAAGCCGTGTACTATTTTAGATGGTGTCTTTGCTAAAAGGCACGTTCAGTAAAGACTAGAAGAAAGTGAGGAAGTAAGTCCAACTCCTTTCTAAGGCAAGAGTAATTCAGGCAGGAAGAACAATGCAGGAGCTTTAGGATGAGCCATGCTTGTATGCTCTGAGAACACAGAGAAGGCTGCTAACCCAGCTAAGATGGTGAAACTGGCTGGAGATGACATCAGAGGGATAAAGAAGTACTGGGTAGATCATATGCAGTTTTTAATTTCAGTCTAAGTGAAATAAGAAGCCAGAAGATGGTTTCAAAGAGAGAATGTTGCATGGATTGTAGACGGCAATAATGGAAACAAGAGTTTATTGCAATAATCCACATGAAAAGTACTGGTGGCCTGAAGTTGAATCGTGGTGGTGGAACTGTGAGAAATTGTTAGATTTTAGATCTGTGCTAATGAGCAGGGTTGAAGAGGAATCAACCATCGCTAGGAGAGATAGGCTGTTATCACTTTAAGCAAGTAGGTAAATAGAACAGGACATTACTGAGAGAGGAGATTTTGGTGACTGGAGATTGTGAGTTTCAGATTGGAAGGGTTTAAGTCCATGTAAAGCCCAGAGGCGACAGGTATCTATGTAATGGGGCATGAAGATGAATGATAGCCTAGGAATCTTGAGTTTTCTATAAATCTTGGGGTTATTGAAATAATTTTGATGTTTTCTTAGGCAATTTGAATGTGTGTATAAAAGAGTCTGTGCATGTTGTCCAAGGAAGTGAGGTTACTAGGACTATATGAGTTACATGGGTCTTGGATTCAGGAAAACCATTAGTAATGTTAAGTCAATAGATGTGCTTTGGTACTGGAAGGATTATTTAGGATAGATTAGAATTTTTTTTTAACTTGAGATGATATATATTTTCTATGAATAATATTAAATGCATACCCTGGTTTTCAACTCCCAGATCCTAGGAAATATCTAATACTTTTACTTCTGCTCCCTCTTATTTATAAGGAAATCTAAATCTAAAGTCCCTAAAGGAACATGGTTATGATTGATTGACTGAATATAGAAGAAAACTAATACAGATATTTTATTATATACAGTTTGGGGTAAAACTAAAACACTTTAATGAGCAGCTCCTTATAGAGGATACTCTACCAACCAAGGGTCCCACACAAGCAAATACAGTCATTTTTCCAAAGTGCCTTGACCAATACTAAAATTTGTAGATCTGATTACACATCAATGTTCAGTTTGTTGTAGAACTGTTTTCTATTGTTAAGGAATAACTGAACTAAAAATAATAATTTATTTTATAACTTAATTTCCTCCTGAGACTTCTGAGTAATCTGAACTTTCAAGTAAAAGTTAATTGCTATGTATTTTAGAACCACCAATCCATTTATAAACAGCGATCCTAATATTCCTCATTTCTTCAGAGATCAGCCTTCTGACCACATCGAGCATATGGTGAAGTGCCAAACTGAAATGTTACTTAAAAAACAAATCCTAAATATTCAGCAGTAATTAATCTATTTGAGAAATGCTGAAAATAATTTTTCACACAATTGATCAGTTTAGCAACCAGAGAGAAAGGAGCAATCACCTTGATTGGTAATATTTAAAATATTAAAGACACGCCATGAAAAATCCAAGAGGAGTAAAATGAGGCAAGTTGATAGGAAATGAGACCAAAGAATATTGGAAGAAACAAATTGAATGTAGGAGTTATGAGGACAAGAGGGATGTCAATGATTCAAAGAATTGTGGTTGTATAGCTGCATAGTACTTAAAAACTAGGAAAAAATAAAATCTTTGTCAATTTATTCCCTGAGATTTGAGATTTGTTTCTAGAGTATATATTTACTGATGTCACATTATAAAGAATGTTTTTATTATGATATGTTAGTCACCATACAGTACATCATTAGCTTTTGATGTAGTGTTCCATGATTCATTGTTTGCATATAACACCCAGGGCTCCATTCAATACGTGCCCTCCTTACTACCCATTACCGGGCATCATAAAGACTTTTTAACTCATATTAATCATTATCAGATTTAGCAAATAAAATACAAGGTGACCAGTAAGATGTGAACATCAGACAATAATTTTTAAGTGAAAGCATGTTTCTCACATTATTATTATTCATTGTTATCTGAAGTTCAAATTTAACCAGACATCCTCTATTTTATCTGGCAACTAATAGTGCTTACATAAACAAAGTGACCCAAAACTGTCAGAGTAAATAAGTCCATCGCAGTTTTTATAACCTCAGAGACAGAATTAACTTAGGCTGGTTATGACACCTATTATGATGTTACCATGAAAAATGTTAGCCATGTGACAGTGGTAATTTATACTACCCTAGAGTCTTTAACATTACAGAGGGAATAATATCTACTTCATAGATTTGCTGAATAGATGATCAGATATATATGGCATTTTATATAAATAAAGCATTTACTAATGTCCTTAAGAAACAGCAGCTGTTATTACCATGCACCTCAGGCTTAACCGTATGTTCTATGGCATGATACCTAGTTTGATGTTTAAGATAATGAAGTATAGAACACTGGGGACATAAGGACCTTAGAAATAATCATCTCAATTTCACCATTTGAGCAGAAAAATTAAAATGAGATTAAGAATAAAAAAGTTCATTTAAAAGAACATATGCCATATTTTGGTATTTAGTGTTGATTCCTCTATAAATTCATTAAATTATAGTAAAAATCTATGGAAAACATACATTGTTTTCAAGAAAATGATCAAGGGACAGGGTGTTTAAAAACCACCTCACAAGGGAAATGGATATATTCCCCAGGTTGTTTAATTTATCAAGAGCCAGTTAAAGTTAGGAGGTCTAGGTGAGTTGAGGATTTTTGGCAATATCTAAGAATATTTTTAATGCATTTTGCAATTTGGCAAATTGTTGAAAATTATGAGGAGAGAGAGACATCATCTCCCTTCTTAATAATGAAAAATATTAGCTCTGACTTTACCCTATATTGCTTGTGGGCATGTGTTTAATTTAGTTGAACTGAAACTGTTACAGAATATAAAGTAACCAAAAAATGTTTCCATAAGGAAAAAATGCTAGAAATTAAGGGGGAAACTAGGTTTCCCATATCTTTTAATAAATATTATAATTAAGAATCCTGACAAATGAATGTATTCTATCCTTTATTATTATTATTATTATCTAAAATGTACATGGTGCTTGTGATGGTTAATTCTGTGTCAGCTTGACTGGGCCACAGTGCCCAGATATCTAGTCAAACATTATTCTGGATGTTTCGGTGAAGGCATTTTTTGGATGAGACCGACATTTACTTTGAATAAAGCAGATAACCCTCTAAAATGTGGATGGGCTGCTTTTAATCAGTTGAAGACTTTAAGAGAAGAAACACTGACCTCCCCTTAGCAAAGAGGAATTCTGCCAGCAAATGGCCCTTGGACTCCAACTCTTCCCTGAGTCTACAGGTGCTGGCCTACCCTGAAGATTTGGGATTTATCAAGCCTCCATATTCACATAAGCCAATTTCTTAAATGAAATTTCTCTCTCTTTCTCTCTCTCTCTCTCAATCTCCCAATCTCTATCTCTATCATCTCTATTTCTATCTCTTTTTTTGTATCTATACACACATGTACACATACACACAGATTCGGATCTACTTATATAGATGATATACATACAGATGAAATAGATATAGGTATATCTTCTGATAGTTCTATTTCTCTGGAGAACCCTGACTAATACACATTACTTATATTTTTTTCATTGACTTTTAACATAAAGGAGGTGGTGCCTGTGCAAATACTTCTTACATTAAAGCACTGTTTAAACAAATAAGATGAAAGTCCCACACACAAAGGATAATTAAAAATAATGGGGTGCCTGTGTGACTCAGTCAGTTGAGTGTTCGAACCTTGGTTTCAGCTCAGGTCATGATCTTGGGCTCTTAGGACCCTGAGTCAGGCTCCTCACTCAGTGGGGAGTCTGCTCTGCTTCCCCTCTCTCTCTCCCTCTGCCCATCCCTCTGCTCATGCACACACACACTCTCTCTCTAAAATAAATAATCTTAAATAAAATAAAATAAAATAAAATAAATAAAATAAAAAGATCTTCCCCTAGCCCATGTATGTTATTGTATAGTATGAGAATTATAATTGAAAACCATCTGAGTAGACAGACTTCATTTGGGTTCATTTTTATAAAAGTTTCCCATTGTTTTCAAGGTGTTGCATCATGCAATAAATGCCATTATTTTTATTTCAGAAGATTAAAACAATTAAAACTAGTAAGGAAGAGATAAGTATAACAGAATATGCCTTATTTATAGTAGGGTAGTAATGAGGCAGGGTCTACACACGAGTTTCTTTGTGAAGCAGGCACGGGAGCAGTTAATTTTGCCTCACTTACATATCAACGATGATTAAACAAATATTCTTTTTGCCTCCCTTCAGGCCTCTCACCTATTCAACACTGAACACATTTGGAGCCTAAAATGTTAATGGTAGACGAGTTGCAGTTATCCTGGCTTTTAGTTTCATTCAACCCTTTCTAATTGGAGCCCCAGGCCTGGATCTCTCACAAACCACATCTTGTACAACACTGCTCTGATAGATAAATAAGCAGAAAAAACGAAAACAAGAAAGGAAGACTGGGTTTTTAGGAGACAGGCCGAGAGAGTACGACATCCAACAGCCTCAAGCGCCTAACTGTGATGAAGGCTGTGAAGAGGTGATAATGCACCATGTTCCTGTGGCCGACAGATTTAGACAGGTTCTAGAAGGCCAGAAGGTAGATTTAAAATTAAATGGCAAACAGTTACTACCAGTAAGAAAATAGTGTTCGCTATAGCTCTCTGCCCAGAGTGTTGATAACACATGTACCTCCAATCTGGTGTTCTGGAAAGTACTGAACTGGGAGGGGAAATTCAGTGTAAGCAAGTAGGCAGGCACTAGGAACAAACAACTCTGAAACTCTGGGAAGGAACAACAAGGCAAACCAGCGCACAGAAGGTATTCTCAGGAAATCTAGGTCAGCCCAGTGGCACAATTTAGAATCAGAGGGCCCATGGAAACAGGTTATGATATCATTGTTTATAGCATAGATGACAGCTGCACAAACATAGCCTGGTTTGTGCTCAAATTATTTTAAGGATTTGGACATTGTTTTAAAATCTCTCTAGAGAGTTATTTTACTATAAGAAATTTCATACTTTTGTGAAGTTCACAGTATTTGCTGGCCTCCCTCTTGGTTGTAGGTGTTAGGGATGTCTAATGTTAGCACATCGGGTTATAATACAAAATTCATGAGAACACTGGCTTCCAGGGGAACTCATTTGAAATGTTTCTGTACCCTGTTTGTACACATTAATTAATTTAGAGAAAAGATTAACTACATGCTACTCATTAGCTATTAGCTTATTTACTAGTCAGTGAGCAAGGTAACAATAATGATATTGTTTTTGCACTTTTGAATCATTTCTCTAGAAGTTGATGGAAAACACAGAGTTTAAAGGAGTATGTTATTTTCATAATCTTGATGAAAAAGAATGAATATATAAGCAAATGCACTCATCAGGCAATAATGACATTTACTGTCATTTAATTTATTACTGTCATTTACTTTAATTTCTAAAGTAATTCTTTGACTATTTTTTTCAAAGATACTTTTTGAGGAGATGGAATAAGTCATCACTGGAAAGGTCTGGATCCCGGTTATATGTTTAACTTAAAGTAATGGAATAGTTTCTCCTAGAAGTTAAATGCTTGTGACAAACTGTCCATTATCTTTATCACTCATTCTTATTAGTGAATAAACTGTGCCTTTTGTTCTCTGTTTTGTATTTTTCCTATTAAGCAAGTCAACATGGAATGATAATTCAGAGCAAGGACTCTGGATCAAAAAGGTCTGGCTTCAAAACTTGGCTCCAGAACTTTTTAACTATGGAATCTTGAGTAAATTAATTAACGTCTCTATGTTTTAGTTTTCTTATCTTTAAACTGAGACAAATAATAGTATGCAACACATGTTGTATGAGCATTAACTAAGTTATATTGAGTAAGTTATATGCAAACTTAGAATAAAATAAGTGTTAAGTAAGTTATATGTGCTTAGACACATAGGGAGCACTTTATGCATACATACAGATACAATATTAGTCTTTTTAATTTATTCCATTTTATCAATTTCATTGGCCCTGCCTCAGTCAGATCTCTGTCATCTTCCATTTCAGTTATTAAAACAGCTTCCTACCTCTTTTCCTCTAATCTTTACTTGCCTCCAGTTCATACACACTGTTGCTGGATGACTTTTCAGAAATCTACCACCATAGCATTCTGAGCATAATAGATCCTTCATAAATGTTTGTTAGGAGTGATGTAATCATTTAGAGTGTGTGCTTTCTTGTATCCTGGTAAAACCTGTGCAGTATGAGATAATCCTGTTGGTAAAAGCAACTTATTTGGAAGGATCAAGTTAACAAGAAGCACTAACAGAATCTAGATCCTGGAGTGGGGGGTTGGGAGATGGCACTTGAAGAAGAAATCAAACATTACTTAACCTTTGCTGTGTGCTAGAGAAGAACACAGCAAAAAAACACATAAGCAATTCAGAAATACTATGATCAATTAAGAAGTACAATCACAACCATATACTTCTTTCCAAAAATCCCTCATTATTGTATCTGCTTCTTAACTCAGACTTGAACTAATCTTTATTTCCTTCCTTTAGGCTAGATCCAGAATTGCATGTTGCCATTTTAATTCAGTATGATATGTCAAGGATATTCATAAGCCATTAAATAGTTATTGGAAACTATGATTGCATGCCTTCATAATATATACGATACTTCTATAAAACCAATTCACATAAATGTTGGGAAAAAATAATACCACAGACTAAGAAATTAAAAACTGGACCTTGTTTCTTTTAAGAAGTGAATTGTTAAAAGGAAAGAGAGAAGCACTCACCAGTCAGCAATACCCTAGTACCTTTCCACGTTAAAATTACTGACTTTTTTGTGTAAACAAATATAATAATTCACTCCCCTTCAGATTAGTCTTGAGGTCAGGAGGGTAGTTAAGAGTTTTGTTACCAGAGGTAGGAAAGAGAGAGACATATTTGTAGTTAGAAAGTAATTAAAAGCTACTTAAACGTGGTATTCTTATAAGTCACATGAGTTGTGCAGTAAATAATTCAAATCTATACCTGGCTTATAGTGTTACAGTGTTTCAATAGAGAAGCAAGTATAAAAATCTGCATTGGTTGAGATTTAACATACATTGAAGTTCTGTTTCATATGGAGACTGATTCCTTCATCTTAATTATTCTTGTATTTTTGGAACAATTAAGTTATGTAAATTTTTTGCTGTTTTCAAAACTACTATATCCACATCTTTTTAACTTCGATTTCAGCTGAATTACTGATACTTTACTCATAAATAACTCATTGTAAAGCAAATAAAGGGGTAATGTGAATTGTGTTATGGCTTTTGGTAGTATAGACAAATTACCATGAAAAAGATCTTTTTGTTTATATCTTTTCATGTGTCACAGTTTATAATATCAGCATATGCATTGTCTATCTCACTATAGCTTTATCAATGAAATCATTTCACTTTTTGCTAGGAAACAATTACCCTATAACTTAAATTACCCATTTCAGTTGAGAAAATATCTTTGTGTTTACAACATGTGTTTTTGGGTTTTTTTTCCTTCAAGTATTTTCATTTCTGAGAAGTTTACAGTACTTGCAGCTTTTTTATTAGAAGTGTAAACAAAAGCAAAATTTGCTGGAACATAAAATCTATTATTAAATTGCGTATATATTTAGTGAAAGTTTCAGTTTATACAAATATACACACACATTCATGAGCAGCAGAAAAGTATAAAGGAAAACTAACATACAGTTTGCTTCTGGATATTTTTTATTATTTTCCTTATGCTACTGCATGTTTTCAGTACATGTACAATGAGTGTCTTAATTTTATAACTAATGAGTAAATAAAAACTTATTTTTATTAAGGCATCCTTTATACCAATAGGTTAATAATTATGTGTGAACAAAGCATACAATTTGATGAGTTTTAACAAATGCATACACTTATGGAACCATGACTACAATCAGGATAAAAATATTTTATGTCATACCCAGATGTTCTCCTGTGGCCCTTCCAGTCAATCCCTTTTTCCACCCCTGGCTCCCAGATCTGTTTTCTATATTTAGATATATAGATTTTAAAGGAGATTTATGATTATGAGGAATGGGCTCATGTGATTATAAAGGCTGAGAAGTCCCATGATCTGCCACCTGTAAGCTGGAGATCCAGAAAACTATTGCTGTAATTCAGTCTGAGTCGGAAGGTCTGAGTACTAGGTTAGCTGATGGTGTAAATCCCACTCAAAGGGATGAAAATGTAAGAGGCCCCCCTGGCTCAATCAGTAAGGCAGAGTTAAAAAATGGGTGAATTCTTCCAACCTCTAACTTTTGTTCTAGTCAGACCCTCAAGGAATTAGACGATGCCCATATTGGGGAGGCCAATTTACTGAGTCCATCAACTTAAATGCTAATCTGGCCCAGAAACATCCACACAAACACACCCAAAATTATGTTTAATCTGGGCACCCCCCGACCAATCAAACTGACACATAAAATTGATACATTCTTCATTTTCACTGTTTTTATTTCACTAACTGCTGAAGAGTTTTCACTGTCCAATTTATTTTTCTCATTTAGGGAGAAGTATTTTCAAATCCTACCGTCTTCAACCTGCTAAAAACCTCCATAAGACAGAGACGGCCTTTGCAATGCACCTAGGGATGATGTGGATAGAGTGGCAATTGGAAGCTGTGCATTGGTTCAATAGCGGAGACTCCTCACTAAGACTGCTGTTGCTGAAGGCCAACTTGTCAGCAGCAAAGAACATAACTGAATCCTCAACACGGTACTTTCTCCTTCAAGGAGTCTTCCAGCACTGGGTAGCAAGAGCAAGTCAATCAGAACCCTCCCATTTTAGGCATCAACAATTGATCCTTACTGGAAATATACCTAATGCAGATGGCAGTATGCCTCTCCTGCATGCAGTACCTATGGTAGCACCACAATCTTAGGGCTTTAAAACATGTCTTGTTTACTGACATGGAATAATGCACAATATTTCCTCAGACAAAGAAACACATTCCACAGCAGAGGAAGTATGACAATGAACACATGGCCATGAGATCCACTACAGTATACTGCGTTATCTAGAAGCAGACAACCTGATGGAAATTTGCCTATAGAAGGGTTGGTGCCAGCTTAGGTTGGTATACTTTCCTCCAGGATGGTATATAGTATATTTATTGAACCAAAGACCAACATATGTTGCTGTATCCCCAAATGCTAGAATAGATGGGTTTAGAAAACAGAAAGTTAATAAATGGATTGCTCCCACCATTATTCCCAGTAACTGTCCTGTGGAATTTGCCCTCCCTATAATGTTGGACTATTGGTGTTAGATCCCAGGAGCAGAACGCTTCCACCAGTCAGCAGAGTAAGGATTATTAAACTTAATACCACTGTGGCCAGGGTAATTTTGGGCTTCTCATGCCAGTAGACTGTAGACCCTGAAATAAATTACTATATTGACAGATGTTATTGATTCTGATCATGTTGAGGGGCTAGGGTTGTTGTTATATAATGTTATCAAGGAACAACAGATTTAAAAGTTACATGGAAGACTTTTGGTACTTCCATTCCTGATGATAAAGCAGACGGAAAATTGCAACAATTAGTCTGGTAAGGAAAAGAGTAAGGATTCAGACCACTCCATAATTAGGTTCTGTGTTATACTCCTAAGCAAGCCACCTGACCCAGCTGCAGGGTTTGCCACAGGTAAAGAAAATTTAGAAAGTGTGGTGAAGGACAGAGATAATGAATTGTCACTTCGGAATAAGCTAAAGCAGTGGTCAATGTAGATTGTTTCACTAACCTGCAATTATTCATTTTTAGAGATGATGGGTGAACACCAAAATGAAGAGGGAGTGCCAGAGTAGACTTAAAGAAACAAGAAGGGTGTGTCCTGTGGAGGAAAGATTTGAGACCTACAAACCAACTAGCCTTCCTATTTGTTCCTGGAGGTCTAAAGTCATGACTTTTTGAAGTATGCAGGTCTATTCATACAACTAGCTCAGTTATTCTGCACTATATTAAGGTCAGTGCTATTCTCCAGTGAAATTTTTTTTTTGTTTGATATATTGCTGCTTGCTCTTTCATGAGCCCTCACTAAGAAGAGGCATATGGACACAATAAACACAAACTTCCCAGCATACTATGTGCAATATATCTATTACATCCATGTTTTTCCTGCATATTTAACACTTTCTTCAATTCTAGTCTAGAAGAACATGTAGAACTTAGCAATAAAAAGCTAGTCCTGATACCTGGGTGTATCTCTTATTTTCAGCTCATAGATGCAGATATGAATGAGCCTGAATAATGAGGCTATCTCCTTCTGTTAGGGAATCTACTGACCTCCCTATGAAAAATGAAGTTATGTTATGCCAAACTATCTAAATAAACAGAGGAAACTTTTAAAATTTATTTTTTCCTTATAATTTTGAATAACCTATTTAGGAGTGAGAAGTTAGGGCATTACTGCCAATTATCAGAGTTGACAACCTCTCACTTAAGGATTTCATGAGATTTTTAAGTCATGAGATTATATATGCATGAGAAAGTGTGATTGGAAGCCAACAGGAATTATATGCAATACTTGAAAAATAATGAGAAATGCATTTATTAGTTCAGAAAACCAGTTTATGAAACTTACTGACTAAAGTGTTTTGACAGGCAGTAGAAATTATAGGTAGAGAATTAATAGCATTTCCAAATTTAGCCAGAACACAATGACTTTCTATAATGTCTTATTAATATAATCCAGCATTTTGAGACCAATGTATAGGGAAAGGAGTATATATTTTATTTGAATTAGTAGGACAGTTTTGCACTAATTTAAGGTCAGGAGTATATGCAACTAGCTACAATACGATATAAGGAAGATTTTCCATTAACCTACTGAACTGAAATTACCAACTTGAAATTTTCTAATGATGAAGTTAGCATAGGCTTTTATTTTTTTTATTTTTTTATTTTTTTAAAGATTTTATTTATTTATTTGACAGAGATAGAGACAGCCAGTGAGAGAGGGAACACAAGCAGGGGGAGTGGGAGAGGAAGAAGCAGGCTCACAGCAGAGGAGCCTGATGTGGGGCTCGATCCCACAACGCCGGGATCACGCCCTGAGCCGAAGGCAGACGCTTAACCGCTGTGCCACCCAGGCGCCCCAGCATAGGCTTTTAAAAATTAAAAAAAAAGGAAGAAAAGGAGCATCAAAAGTGAAACCATTAGCTTACTGAAAATTTATAGAACTGTTCACAAAAAATGCATACCAACCATCACCTTCCCAATTTTTATGCTTCTGTTTTAAGGAGAGAATTTGTCCTTGTATCAATGATTAATCCCTTCCAAGTATCTGAATCACAGCAACTCTTGCCTTTTCCGTAATCTTTCACTATCCAATATTACTTATTTCTCCAATATATTTTTACTCCTTTCTACAATATCCAATAAAAGAGCATTAAAATCTTTCGTTGGAAAACACAGCTCTTTACAGCTACTGTCTTAGTCTCTCCTTCCCCATCGCAACCATTTTTGTGGGTCCTAAAATTCACTACTCCAGCCACTGCAACACAAAATTGTTCCCATCACTTTGATGACACTGTTCTAACTAATTCAATTCATTTCAGCAAATACATATTTTACACTTACTCTTTGGCCGACACTGATTGGTTAGGGAATGAATAGGACAGCAAAGGGCACTGTTCCTCTAGTAAAGAATGGAGAGTAAGTAAAAAAAAAAATACTGTAATATTATTCATTTTAAAATAATGATGAAATTTTAAAGAAAAGTAATTTGCTGTAGAGTGGTGCTGTCTACCTAAGATGTAAGAGAAATGCTTTGTTTATTTGCTTTTTTTTTTTTTTTAACAAATGATAAGCTGGGATCTAAAGCCAATTATATCTGAAAAAGAAACATTCCTGGAAAAGGCACAGCATGATCAAAACCTTAAGGTAACAGAGTTTGCTGTGTTCTTGTAAATTTAAAAAAAAAGCCAATAGGAATTGTCTAGTGAGTAAGCAGGAGAGTGCAAGAGAAGAGGTTGCAAGGCTAGTCTAGATGTTGTAGACCAGGCTCTAAATCATACATACCTTACAATCCATGGTAGAAAGATCGGGTTTTACTAGAATTGTAAAGAAAAGTCATTGAAAATTTTTAAATAGGAAAGAGATACCATGTGATTTTATCTTTTAGGATGAATGGAATGAAGGGGTACAAGGGGCAAGTGTAGGAACTAGGGACAGGTGGAATGATCTAGGTAAGAAGCAATGGTAGCCTGAACTAGAATGGTGGTAGGCTAAGTCAGATGAAAAGGAGAGATGCAAATATATTTTGAACATAGTCGGGCCAGGATTTGTTAAAGGACAAGGACTTAGAAGTAGAGAAAGTTTGGGTGCAGGGAGTTAAGATGGCAGAAGAGTAGGGGACCCCTTTTTCAGCCGGTCACCTGAGTTGAGTTGGATAGGTACCAGACCATCCTGAACATCCATGGAATCAGCCTGAGATGCAGGAAGATACATCTGGATCTCTACAAATGAACATCTCCAGTGCTGAGTATTGAGGTATGAAGCGGGGAGTCGTGAAATGGCTCACAGATATCAGAAGATGAACAGAAGGGAGAGGGAGCCGCCGTGTTCGGGCGCCAGGAAGTGGTAGCCACCTGCATGGGAAAGCGGGCAGACTCTTGGACCGGCACCCGCGAGAGAGAAGACTGAGACCGTGAGCCGGGGAACGCACACCACCAGACATCTCATGGAACTCCGGGGTGCTCACTGGAACCTGACTGAGACCCGGAGCCCCAGGAGCGCCCAGGGCAGCTGGCAGCTGGCGGCATTAGAAACACAAAGGACAGAGACACGCCAGCCCTGGAAGTGAGGGCTGGGACATGTGTGGGGTGTGCATCCCGGGACGCTGCAGGGCTGAGCAGCACCAACAGAAACAGAGTTAAAGTGGCCAGAACATCAGTGGAGAACGGTCCACGATCCCTCTGTTCAAAGACAGAGGCTGAGATTCGGACACTGCTGCTCTGACTCTCAGAAGAGGCACAGCAAACTGCCAGGGAAAGCTGCCAGAGAACAGAGGCCTGGAAATACCAGCTCACAGCGTGCCCATCCCCATTCCCCCTCAACCCCCCCCCCCCCAGNCCTGCTTCTTCCTCTCCCACTCCTCTGCTTGGGTTCCCTTTCTTGCTGACTGTCTCTCTCTCTCTCAAATAAATAAATAAACTCTTTAAGGAAGAAGCCCACATCCCTAAGATCTCTATAAAACAAGGGCACACGGCCTGGGGCCCAGTCAATAATTTGGGCTCTGGACAACCCCGCAACCTCTCCTCATCAGAATGATGAGAAGGAGAAATCCCCCCCAGCAAAGAAAAAACAATGAGTCTGTGGCCTCTGCCACAGAACTAATGGATATGGATACATCCAAATTTTCAGAAATGGAGTTCAGAGTAACAATGGTCAAGATGATGTGTAGACTTGAAAAAAGTATTAACGAAAATGTTAATGAGAATATAGAATCTATAAGGGCGGAAATGAGAGTGAATCTGGCAGAAATTAAAA
>NC_048219.1:73532866-73537836 GCF_002007445.2 Ailuropoda melanoleuca | reverse complement strand
CAGTCAAAACTAGAGGCTCTGACGGCCAGGGTCACCGAGGCAGAGGAACGCATCAGCGAATTGGAGGATGGGTTAGTAGATGAGAAAGCTAAAATAAAATCAGGACTCAAAAAAATTCAATCTCAAGAATGTAGGTTACGGGAGATTACTGACTAAATGAAACGTTCCAATGTCAGAATCATCGGTTTCCCTGAGGGGTGGAGAAAAAAAGAGGTCTAGAAGAGATATTTGAACAGACTGTAGCTGAAAACTTCCCTAATCTAGCAAGGGAAACAAACATTCGTGTCCAAGAGGCAGAGAGGACCCCACCCAAGCTCAATCATGACAAACCTATGCCACATCACATCATAGTGCAATTTGCAAATATTAGATCCAAGGATACAGTATTGAAAGCGGCCAGGGCAAAGAAATTTCTCACGTACCAAGGCAAAGGTATCAGAATTATGTCAGACCTGTCTACACAGACCTGGAATGAGAGAAAGGGTTGAGGGGGGCATGTTAAAGCTCTTTCAGAGAAAAACATGTGGCCAAGGATCCTTTATCCAGCAAGGCTGTCATTCAGAACTGATGGAGAGATAAAGACCTTCCAGAATCGCCAGTCATTAACCAATTTTGTAACCATGAAACCAGCCCTACAGGAGATATTAAGGGGGGTTCTATAAAGGTAAAAAGGCCCCAAGAGTGATACAGAGCAGCAAGTCACAACCGATACAAAGACTTTAAAGAGAAATGGCATCATTAAAATCATATCTGTCAATAATCTCTATCAATCTAAATGGCTTAAACTCTCCCATAAAACGCCACAGGGTTGCAGATTGGATAAAAAGACATGACCCATCCATTTGCTGTCTACAAGAGACTCATTTTGAACCTAAAGATACATTCAGACTGAAGGTAAAGTGATGGAATACCATCTTTCACGCCAATGGATCTCAAAAGAAAGCTGGGGTAGCAATTGTCATATACGACAGATTGGATTATAAACAAAAGATTATAGTTAGAGACACAAAAGGGCACTATATTATTCTTAAAGGATATATCCAAGTGGATATGACAATTATAAATATATATGCCCCCAACAGGGGAGCAGCAAGATACACAAGCCAACTCTTAACCAGAATGAAGAGACATATAGATAAAAATACGTTAATAGTAGGGGACCTCAACACCGCACTATAAGAAATAGTGCAGAAAATCGACAAAGAAACAAGGGCTTTGAATGCCATACTCGACGAGTTGGACCTCGTAGATATATATAGAACACTACACCCCAGAACCAAAGAATACTCATTCTATTCTAATGCCCATGGAACATTCTCAAGAATAGATCATGCTCTGGGACACAAAACAGGTCTCAGCCAATACCAAAAGATTGAAATTATCCCCTGCATATTCTCAGACCACAACGCTCTGAAATTGGAACTCAACCACAAGGAAAAACCTGGAAGAAACTCAAACACTTGGAGGCTAAGAACCATCCTGCTCAAGAATGACTCGATAAACCAGGAAATCAAAAAACAAATTAAACAATTTATGGAGACCAACGAGAATGAATACACAACGGTCCAAAACCTATGGGATACTGCAAAGGCAGTCCTAAGGGGGAAATACATAGCCATCCAAGACCTCACTCAAAAGAACAGAAAAATCTAAATGCAGTTTTTATATTCTCACTTCAAGAAGCTGGAACAGCAACAGAGGGACAGGCCTAATCCATGCACGAGGAAGCATTTGACCAAGATTAGAGCAGAAATCAATGAATTAGAAACCAGGAGTACAGTAGAGCAGATCAACAGAACTAGAAGCTGGTTCTTTGAGAGAATTAATAAAATTGACAGACCACTGGCAAGACTTATCCAAAAGAATAGAGAAAGGACCCAAATTAATAAAATTATGAATGAAAAGGGAGAGGTCACAACCAACACCAATGAAATTGGAAGGATTATTAGAAACTTTTATCNAAAGGAGTATTAGAAACTTTTATCAAGGGGCGCCTGGGTGGCACAGCGGTCAAGCGACTGCCTTTGGCTCAGGGCATGATCCCGGTGTTGTGGGATCGAGCTCCACATCGGGCTCTTCCGCTATGAGCCTGCTTCTTCCTCTCCCACTCCACCTGCTTGTGTTCCCTCTCTCGCTGGCTGTCTCTATCTCTGTCAAATAAATAAATAAAATCTTTAAAAAAAAAAGAAATTTTTATCAACAGTTTTATGCCAATAAATTAAGGAATCTGGACGGGATGGAGGCCTTCCTGGAAACCTATAAACTACCAAGATTGAAACAGGAAGAAACTGATTTTTTAAATAGGCCAATTAGTTATGAAGAGATTGAATCAGTGATAAACAACCTTCCAAACAACAAAACTCCAGGCCCGGACAGTTTTCCTGGGGAAATCTACCAAACATTCAAAGAAGAAATAATGCCTATTCTCCTATAGCTATTTCAAAAAATAGAAACAGAAGGAAAGCTACCAAACTCATTCTATGAGGCTAATATTACCTTGATCCCCAAACCAGGCAAAGACCCCCTCAAAAAGGAGAATTACAGACCGATTTNTAGGAGAATTACAGACTTATTTCCCTAATGAATATGGGTGCCAAAATCCTCAACAAGATCCTGGCTAATAGAATTCAACAGCACATTAAAAGGATTATCCATCATGACCAAGTGGGATTCATCCCTGGGATGCAAAGGTGGTTCAACATTAGCAAATCTATCAGTGTCTTAGATTTTATTCAGAAACAAAAATTCAGAAATCATATGACTCTCTAAATAGATGCAGAAAAAGCATTTGACAAAATACAGCATCCTTTCCTGATTAAAACACTTCAGAGTGTAGGGATAGAGGGTACATTTCTCAATCTCATAAAAGCCATCTATGAAAAGCCTACTGCAAGCATTATTCTCAATGGGGAAAAGCTGGAAGCCTTTCCCTTAAGATCAGGAACACGACAAGGATGCCCACTCTCGCCACTATTATTCAACATAGTACTAGAAGTCCTTGCAACAGCAATCAGAAGACAAAAAGGGATCAAAGGTATCCAAATCGGCAAAGAAGAAGTCAAACTGTCTCTCTTCACAGATGACATGATACTCTATATGGAAAACGCTAAAGAATCCACTCCCAAACTATTAGAAGTTATAGAGCAATTCAGTAATGTGGCAGGATACAAAATCGATGCCCAGAAATCAGTTGCATTTCTATACACGAATAACGAGACTGAAGAAAGAGAAATTAGGGAATCCATCCCATTTACAATAACACCAAAAACCATGCGTTACCTTGGAATTAACTTAACCTGAGACGTAAAGGTTCTATATTCTAGAAACTATAAATCACTCTTGAAAGACATTGAAGAAGACACAAAAAGATGGAAAAATATTCCATGCTCATGGATTGGAAGAATTAACATAGTTAAAATGTCCATACTACCCAGAGCAATCTACACTTTCAATGCTATCCCGATCAAAATACCGAGGACATTTTTCAAAGAACTGGAACAAATAGTCCTTAAATTTGTATGGAACCAGAAAAGGCCCCGAATCTCCAAGGAACTGTTGAAAAGGAAAAACAAAGCTGGGGGCATCACAATGCCGGATTTCGAGCTGTACTACAAAGCTGTGATCACAAAGACAGCATGGTACTAGCACAAAAACAGACACAGAGACCAATGGAACAGAATAGAGAACCCAGAAATGGATCCTCGGCTCTTTGGGCAACTAATCTTTGGTAAAGCAGGAAAAAACATCCAGTAGAAAAAAGACAGTCTCTTCAATAAATGGTGCTGGGAAAATTGGACAGCTACATGCAAAAGAATGAAACTTGACCACTCTCTCACACCATACACAAAAATAAACTCCAAATGGATGAAAGACCTCAATGTGAGACAGGAATCCATCAAAATTCTAGAGGAGAACATAGGCAACAACTTCTATGACATCGGCCAGAGCAACCTTTTTCACGACACATCTCCAAAGGCAAGAGAAATAAAAGNGTGGCAGCAACCTCTACGACATCGGCCAAAGCAACCTTTTTCATGACACATCTCCAAAGGCAAGAGAAAGAAAAGATAAAATGAACTTNTGGGACTTTATTTAAGGATAAAAAGCTTCTGCACAGCCAAGGAAACAGTCAAAAAAACTAAGGCAGCCCACGGAATGGGAGAATATATTTGCAAATGATGCTATAGATAAAAGACTGGTATCCAAGATCTATACAAAGAACTTCTCAAACTCAATACACGAGAAACAAATAAACAAATCATAAAATGGGCAGAAGATATGAACAGACACTTTTCCAATGAAGACATACAAATGGCTAACAGACACATGAAAAAATGTTCAAAATCATTAGCCATCAGGGAAATTCAAATCAAAACCACACTGAGATACCACCTTACGCCAGTTAGAATGGCAAAGATAGACAAGGCAAGAAACAACAATTGTTGGAGAGGATGTGGAGAAAGGGGATCCCTCCTACATTGTTGGTGGGAATGCAAGTTGGTACAGCCACTCTGGAAAAGAGTGTGGAGGTCCCTTAAAATGTTAAAAATTGAGCTACCCTATGATCCAGCCATTGCACTACTAGGTATTTACCACGAAGATACAGACGTAGTGAAGAGAAGGGCCATAGTCCCCCAGTGTTCATAGTAGCATTGTCCACAATAGCTAAATCGTGGAAGGAGCCAAGATGCCCTTCAACAGATGACTGGATTAAGAAGCTGTGGTCCATATATACAATGGAATATTACTCAGCTATCAGAAAGAACGAATTCTCAACATTTGCTGCAACATGGACGGCACTGGAGGAGATAATGCTAAGTGAAATAAGTCAAGCAGAGAAAGACAATTATCATATGATTTCTCTCATCTATGGAACATAAGAANTTAACTAGGAAGATCAGTAGGGGAAGAATGGGATAAAGAAAGGGGGGTAATCAGAAGGGGGAATGAAGCATGAGAGACTATGGACT
>NC_048219.1:73492735-73532778 GCF_002007445.2 Ailuropoda melanoleuca | reverse complement strand
GGGGGGTAATCAGAAGGGGGAATGAAGCATGAGAGACTATAGACTCTGAGAAACAAACTGAGGGCTTCAGAGGGGAGGGGGGTGGGGGACTGGGATAGGCTGGTGATGGGTGTAAGGAGGGCATGTATTGCATGGTGCACTGGGTGTTATACGCAACTAATTAATCATCGAACTTTACATCCGAAACCAGGGATGTACTGCATGGTGACTAACAATATAATCAAAAAACATAAAAAAAAAAAGTAAAGTTCGGATAAATGAATACACCAAGATTTCTTGCTTTAATAAATGAGTCTATGATGATGAATGGGTGGTGATAATTCAGGTAATACGTGAATATGGGGGTTAGGGAGGAAAGAAATCAAGAATTTTGACAAAAGACCGCAAACAAATAAATCCAATGAGTATTTGTTAAGTTTACTTTTTCACTTGACCTCACAGTTACTTGAGCCAGTTAAGGACCCCCTATTACAAATACATTCTTCCTTTAGAGTCTCAGAAACAGCACACTATTTCTTCTTCCCACCTGTCAGACTGCTGATTATTGTTCTTTTCAAAGCAAACTTTGTTTCCAAGAGTCTATGTTTTAAAGTTTCACAAGATTATGTTACAGAATTTTTCCCCTTATACCTTTTGCTTCAATGATGCAGTCTACATCCCTCTTATACAGTTTGTATGCCTACAGATCCCATATGTATAAACCTCAGACTTCTATTTTGAAACACAGACTCATACTTCCAACTGTCTCAATAGCCCCACTTTGATATCTCAGAGCCCTCAATGTCAGTATGTTGAAAAAAGACCTAATAATCTTTCTTCGCCTAAAATAAATCACCACACTTCTAGCTGTTTATGTCAGAAACCTAAAAATTATCTTTTATTTCTGTTTTCCAGACCATCTTCCCAATCACATCAAACTGATTTACTCAAAAAAACATTCTTTGCCAAACCCTATGTCATGAATGGTAATGTCGGTGGCAAAGAAAAAGAACATGGCACCTGTAGCCATGGACTTCATCAAGTAGTGAAAGACAATATGTTAAAAAGTGATGACAAATAAGAATATTTTTACAAATTTTGAAATAAAGGGGAGATGCTGTGCCTTTTGAACTGTTACTATGAGGCTACCTAATTTAGTTTAGAAAGATTCAGCACAGACCTCTCTGAGGAAGTGCCTCTTCTTTTATTTCCTTTTTTTTTTTAATCAACCCACATCTTTCCATATTAATTGGGCAAGTCACCATCTTCTCTTGGATTTTTCTATTGCACTCTAAATGTACTTCTTACATCCCTTCTTGTCTTCCTATGTTCTAATTTATACTCAGAAAACATTATTATAAAAACATTGAAAGTCCTCACAAATATAAAATGCTAAAGTCTGATATTTGATTGTGTATATCTTCCCTGATCTCTCAAATTATATACTATCCCTCCCAAAATATATGGGCTCAGGCCCCTGGACTTCATCTTTTTGCAATCATCACAACTGCAATTTGATCATTATTTATGTAATTGTAGGTTAGTGTCCATATGCTCTGATACATCATAAACACAAATAAGGCAGGAAATGTAATTGTCATTTGTATCTCCTATGCTTGGAATACTGGCCAGCTATACCAATGAGATCAATAAACAAGTATAAAATGAGTGAATATTTGACATTTAGAGTAATCTACAACTGGATCAGCTTCAGTGCAGTGATGCAATATGCACAAATAGATTACAATGCCATCAACATATTTAACAAAAATGATCAACTGCACCATTTAAATAAATACAAGGGTAACAATTTGGTACTATGCAATTCATTACTGGAAGATCCTTAATGTGAGACAAAGTGAAATTGGTTATTCTTTAACTTAGTCTAATTAAATTTTGCAAAAATTACTAAAATTTCAAATCAAAATTTGACAGTTAATAGTGGGTGTTATTTTCACATTAATACTCAAATATATCTTTTGATAGTCAAATCACTTATTTGCTCTAATTTTGTTATGATGAACACTGGTCTGTAGTCAAAGTAAGTGGGCTGATGAGATCTAGTAACGATTACTTTTAGATATTGGAAAAAACTAGTGTTCATCCTTCAGTTTACTTAAGGTTTCATTCTTGTAGATACTGACTTGAATATATTATAGATAATGTATTCAGTATTTTTACAACATATCTCTTGTAATACATAGTAACATTTTGAAAGCTAGGTATGTGTAAACTCTTGATGATGTGAAAGAAATTCTAGAAATTTTCATGAAATGCAAAGATAAGGTATTAATGAAATAATATAAAGAAGTACTTTCTTTGTCTAAATTAGTGGGGCTCTAAAATTCTATCATAATTTAGTCTGATTTCTTATTAGGTGTTCTGTCAGAAAATATAAATTTTAACATAAAAAATTGGAGCTATGTAATATAGTAATTCCCAGTGCTATTGCATGGATTAATTCTAGGTTGGTTTATATGAAAATCATTTGAGGAAATGTATAAAAATATATATTAACATGCCCCACTCCTACAACTTCTAATTAACAGGGTGAGGAGAGAGCCAACATTTTTTTTTTTTAATTTACCATAAAGCTCCCAAAGGGATTCTCGAGGGCACTCAGCTCATCCAGGCTTGAGAATCAATAATGTCATTTGGAGGTCACAAACTGGCTGCCAGTGGGCTGAATCTAACTCACAGAAATGATATCCTTGGCCTATGGAGAGTTTGCAAATGTTTTAAATTAATGTAAAATATTCACATTTGTAGCTTCTCTTGAAAAAAGAAAAATTTGACAAAAGAGAACCTACACATTATTGAATAACTGCAATGAACAAGGGCAGTTAACAAATGACTCCTTTATGTATTTATCCCTTCATTTGTGTATTCAAACTAATATTTATTTATAGCCTGGTCTGCATAATATTCCTTTAGCTGCTCAGGAAATTAAAATGAATGGACAAAAATCCCATAACTACAGGAACTTCAATCTTACAGAAAAACAGAAAATACATATGTACACCTTGGTTCAAAGTTGTCCCAAGGCGACTGTCCCTATCAGTCAGTCACCTATGGTAGGTCTCCAAAACACTACAAGGCAAGAGTCTTCTTGTCATTTACCACCAAACTTGCACATCTATATTTTTTTAAGGTATAGACAATTTCTGGGGTGCCTCGGTGACTCAGTCATTAAGCGTCTGCCTTTGGCTCAGGGCGTGATCCCAGAGTCCTACGATCAAGCCCCACATCGGGCTCCTCTGCTGGGAGCCTGCTTCTTCCTCTCCCACTCCTCCTGCTTGTGTTCCCTCTCTGTCAAATAAATAAATAAAATATTTATAAAAAAAAAGACAATTTCTTTCTTCCATTTTTATTTTGTTTTTTTTTTTATTTTTTTGAGTAGCCTCACGCCCAGCATGGAGCCCATCACAGGTCTCGAACTCACAACCCTCAGATCAAGACCTGAGCTGGAGATCAAGAGTCAGATGCTTAACCAATTGAGTCACCCAGGCACTCCTGTTTTTATTTTTATATTAGTTAGAGCAGAGATAGTTTCTATGAGAAAACAAAATAAAGCAAAAACAAAATGTCCAGTGGTTTAACCCCAAATAATTTGATTTCTTTTTTTTTTTTTTTTGAGATAGAGAGTGTGTGCAAGTGGGGGAGGAGTAGAGCAGAGGAAGAGGGAGAGAGAGAATCCCAAGCAGCCTCCATGCCCACATAGAGCCCAAGGCAGGGCTCGATCTCACGACCCTGAGATCACGACCTGAGCCAAAATCAAGAGTCAAGGCTTAACCAACTGGGCCACCCAGGTGCCCCAGATTTCTCTTTTATGTTACTATTCAGTGTGTGTGTGTTCTACAGGGTGGTGACTTGGGAACTCGTTCTTTCATCTTATGACTTTAAGATCCACTGAGACTTCAAAATTATCTGTGAGCACTTACGGAAGGGAAAAGAAAGGATGTGCCTAGTATATGCATTTCATAAATCTGCAGCTAGGTAATTCCATAACCTGGAAGCGATGCATACCATTTCTCTTGACATTCCTTTGGTGATAACAAGACTCATATCCCACCTAGATGCAAGGAAGGCTGGGAATTCAAGACCCTACTTGGCAGCTCCTTCAAGTCTATAGTATGGGAGAGAGAATAAGAGTATTTGCTGGATATATAGCTTGTCTTTGTCAAATCCTCAAAATTTATAAAATGGAATATGTAGCTAGAGGGTTGCATAGTTCAAGAAAACAAGTGATAACATTTTTCTTTTATTTTCTTTTGTTCAATATGCAAACTGAGAGAGGCTACATAGAGAGCTGCAACTTGCCAATGTCATACATCTTGTTATATTCTTGGCACCTATAGGCAATTGAATTTGACTTCTGATCTAGTCCAAACCTTGATTTTTGGGAGAGAGTAATGATCATAGAAGGGAATAAGATTTTCCTAAGGCCATAAAATGAATTAACAGCAGAGCCAGGAAAAGATGTGAAATAAGTCTAACTTCGAGACCTATTTCTATTACACTTTCATTCCTCTCTAACATTATATAACTATATAAAATATGTAGAAAGCTGTGTACAAGTCTATACATATATTTTCTTGTACTTATATGTTAACAGGTATTTATTTTTTTATCTTCACAATATTTCTCTTTCTTCTGGTAAGAGCACTTTCTTTGTGAAACTTCCCCTATTTTCCATGATTATTTTGGAGCAGGAACTGTTGTGCTATTATGGTCACAGGGCTGATCATGTGACACAAACCTATTAAATCATAGTACACATTCACAGCAAGAAACTTGGCCCATGAATGTGCAAATTATATAAAATGGACCAAAGATCTTCTTTAGGAATAGAGTGGAGTAAGAGCAGGATGATGATGGTAAAGAATTGGATATGAACCCATTACCTAATTTTCTATAATGTTTGGGAGGTAAGCAAATCTCTCCTCTCCAAATAAGTCAAGGACTGTTGATAATCCTTTGTCTGACATGTGTTCATCCTATGAAGCCAGAGAGCTGGGGCATTATGAAAATGGAATAAACATAACGGATCTGAAAGAGGCCATATGGATGACAGCAGAGGTGAGGGCATATTTACATTTGTGTGGTTAATGTGATAACTTTGCATGAGTTTCCTGAAAGTCACTGCTGAAGATGACTGGGATATAAGCTGTCTTCCTCTGCCCGTCCATAATTTCAGCTCAAGAAAAAGTTGTTCTGGAGATAGGGACTCCAGATGCATGAGACTGGGGGGGTAAACCACAGAGAACTGGGAAAAAAGAAATTAAGCCTTATGCAAATCCCCCAAATTAGAGAATTAAGTAAAACATGGGACTCCAAAGAACTAACAAATATACCCTCACACGCAAGTCAGATGCCTGCCACATACAGGAAAATGATAGGCCGTATGGATTAGAAAGAAAAGAGGCAAACACTAACAAGAAGCAAGAACATCCCAAGTATATGAAGCTGTTCAAAGATGGCTTAAGATAAACCAAGCAAAGAGCAGACGGTAATCACAATGGGTAATGCTAGAAGAAAGGGTGTTTTTCCTCTCTCTTTCTCCTCTGTCCAGTACTAGAAAAGATACTAAAGGCCTTGAGGAACCACATGGTGCCCAGTAAATTCCTTCAGGATGCTGAAGCAGAAAGTTTAATTATTCGTCTAATAAGAGTGGTACTTTGAAGGGTTTTGGTTTTGAGTTTCTCATTTAATGAGCGAGGGTTTTACTCAGTGACAGACTACTTCTGTACACAACAGATTGGGTGTGAAACTGACCGATTCACCCTTATACTTCTGCTTTTGTTTTTAGAGCAAGCCTGACTTTCCTCAGATGGTACATCTTATTTTTCCCCACATTTTATGGAAAATATAGCACTTCGATATTTGACTCCCCTGCAATTTCTACTCATTTGACCAGCTTTTCCAGGCCATTCATAACTGAAAGCTCTTGGGAGTTTGGTGATTTGCCTCACTTCTCAGAATAATGAGCTTTCAGGGAAGGGAGTAGGGATGCATAACCTGGGGAAGGGGACTGTGTTCAATAAGAGTGTATCACTGTTATTTCTAATGTCTGGAAAGTTTTTTTTTAGTCTGGCATATTCTGCTGGCCTTTTCCATCACTGATGGTGACTTTTTCTAAAAGGACACATTGCTTTTATCTCCAGTGTAGTTTCTTTTAGGGTCAAGAATCAATGAGTGGGATGTGTACATATCTGAGACCTAATTTTAGAAAGAGGCTGGATAGGTGTTGACCAAACTCATTTCCCTTCCTCTTGGGCCAAAACTCAATTTTCATTCACCATTGCAGATAGGCATATCTATGTGACTAGGATTTTGACGGTGGAATGTGGGTGGAAATGCAATATACCATGTAGAGGTCTGGTCTTTAAAAAACCTCCTACAAAGTCTCTATTTTCTTCAGTGAAAAAGGCATCCAGATTAGGGATCTACCAGAGAATTCGGAGGACCTAGGAGCTGGCACAAACACAAGACAGAAAAGCCTGAGTCGCTGAATATCTTATGGAAGGCTGCTGGCCAAACAGCCACACTGAGTGAGAGAAAGTGTGGAAAGCCACTGAGAATTTGTTTGTTTGTTTGAGAAGTTCTCTACCCTAATAAGAAATTATATATATTTCTCCACCCAGTACTCCTGGGATCCATAAAAAATCAAGATATTTTCTGGGTATTCGATTTTACTGCTTAGGCACCGTCAAGGAGACTTAAGGCTAGTTTCCAAACTTGTGATGTCCTGCATTATTGGTTTGCTATGAGTCTATTCAGCTCCACAAGGGGGCAGAGTTGCCTAATCCCATCAATCAGCCAGACAAAACATTCATGACCCATTCAAGACATAGGCTTCTAGTTGAATTCTTGTTCCTTGACTACAAATAAGTAGTAGATTGGTATGAGATTTTTCAGATAAATAGGCATATATTTTTAGCTGCTGCCCCAATTTCTGCTATTTGCTATCTGAAACTCAGGAACAAAACAGATTCATATAATATGTGTATCTTCTGTCTTAAAGACTCTATAGCTCTATTTTGTATTTTATAGATATGCATATGTCATAGTACATATTAATCTAGTTATATAAAGAGAATATTATTGCAAAAGTATACATACACGCATGTATATACATATACTTATATGACATATGTACTTATAGTCAATAAGTATAGGTCTAAAGGGCACTGTTATTAACTTAATCATACTTCCCAGACTTCCTTTTTTTTTTTTTTTTAAGATTTTATTTATTTGAGAGAGAGAGAGCGCGCGAGACAAGAGGTAGGAGGGTCAGAGGAAGAAGCAAACTCCCCGCCGAGCAGGGGGCCCCATAGGGGACTTGATCCTGGGACTCCAGGATCATGACCTGAGCCAAAGGCAGTCACTTAACCAACTGAGCCACCCAGGCACCCTATATTTTCCCCAACTTCTCACTACATTGTATTCAAGTCGATTTTAAATTACGTATATTTATACATGTAGGTAATACATGCATTAAAGATTTAGAAGGTCTAGCACTCCCTCATCTTTAATAAGGGTCTTTAACAAATGTATTAACTGAAGTTATGGTTTGTATAAAGTTACTGCTTTACGTATTTGTACCTTAACAAGTCCCTGAGCAAATCTGCCATGAGATCAATGTCTAGGACTGTAATATGCCCCCAAAGAAATTCCGACTCATCTAGACCTAGTTGTGAACTAAGAGTTTTAGTTGACCAGGTGGTTATAGGGAGATGAGGGTAAAAGTCAGGAGAAGGAGGGGAGAAAAAAAGAGAAGTAGAGGTAGAAGGAAGAAGAGGAGGAGAAGGAAGCGGGAAGGGTGACAAAAGGAAGAGAAATTTCCACAAAGGGAAAAGAGAACTCATAGTTTTCCCAACGGTGCTCAGATATAGCATGAGGAAAGTATAATGGGAACTAATACAACAAAATTTCAATGTTTTCTTTTCCAACTTCCTTATAAGTATCTTTCCCCTTACTAATGAAAACAAGTTTTTGCTTCCACAATTTGCATTATTAATGCAGAAATGCAAAGACAGAAGAATATCAATGTTCCATCTTTACTTTTCAAAATAATTTCTTTCAGCTCATTTCTAAGATAATAATTTGAATGTCAGAGATTTTGTTCAAAAAAAAAGTTTTGAGAATGTTAAGATCAAGGTCTGAAGAAGCTGACCAAGATTAGGGAGAGGGATATAGATTCATTAAAGTTTTACACACACACACACACACACACACACACACACACACACACACATGCTTCTTGGTATTTTTCCTACTGGTTTAGATTCCAGTTTACATTGATTAGCTTCTCGCTACTTACTCTTTTATAGCAAATGTGATATTCATGTGATTTCCAGGAAAGTAATCAATACCTTTTTCTCCCTGTAGCAAAATTCTGTTTTATTGAGTTAAAATCTAGAACCAATTATTTTGAAATTCTTCTGCTTAATAAATACAAATTAGTAAGAATGTCACTAGAAGAAATATATCTATTTTGGCTTTCTTAATCTATAGCTGGATATCTATTTAGAATATATTCATTGGTAACATTGTAACAAATCTGAGAAAAAAATTACTAGATATTATGTAATATTTTATTTTCTACATTTTTCTTCAAATGCTTCTGGATAAATTAATATAACTTACTGAAATGTTCTGTCATCTTTTGTCTTCTTTTTTGTTTGTTTGTTTTAAATGCAAAGAACATGTAGACCTTAAGTAAATTACTATGTTTATTTGAGGACATTAAAAATGTTCTAACCAGATCTGAGTACTTGAAAAACAAATTTTTCTAACCAATGCTAAAGTTTTGCTTTTATTTAAAAGGAAACAAAGTTTAAGGAATGAGGGAAAAGTAATATTGCTCATAATATTGGTTTAGCCATAAAAAAGATAATCATTCTGAAATATTTTATTTTGTATAAAAAATAGTCATGTCCAATGTATAAAATATGTAGAAGGATTAACCTGCCTATTCTGGATCAAAAAGTCACATGGTATCAAATAATTTTGTAAATACATATTTCTCTTTTTTCCTGTCATTATTTTAAATAAATGAGATTACTTTGGTCTGTGGATTCAATTGAGTGATAAACTCAGGACCAAGTTTTGCTCCCTGAGAGTGGATTTCCTTGGTACTTGGTTCTATCCTCTGGATTTCTGACCCCACCTTCTGTGTAATACTTCTTTTTCCATAAGAAATAGTCCATGTTTATGGGTGAGTAGCTTCCTCAGTGTGCTTCCTCTTTGTAAAAGACTGGGGTTGACCAGGATGCAATTTTGTTTTTTGTTTTTTCATTTTCAACTGTTCCCATCCTTTTCAACTCATACTATGAAGATTTTGCATTTGAAAACATTTGGAATTTCCTCTGAAGCATTTTGGGGTTTACTCTATTAGAAATCCCTACCCAAAAATCTCTTTGAGATAAGCCCCCTTCCACTTCAGGCTGTGAGTCGGGGTTCTGTAGGACAATGCCCTTAAATCTTCCTGATGTACAAAGGACCTTATCTATATATTTGACTTGATCTTGACTCTAATTTCATTTTTACTGGTAGCACCCTGGGTTTAATCTTTGAAATCCTCAGATCCTTAGAGAATCTTTTGTTAGCTGCACAAGAAGGGAATGAAAAATATTCTTATCCCCCAGACCAGAAAGTTCTGGCTTGAAAAATGTTCCTCCAGATTCTGCTTGAAAACTGAGCAGTTGCTTCTTTAATTCACCTCCCTCTAAACCTGCTTTATCATATTCAGTAAAGGAAGCCATTCAAAATTCTTCCTGTTTATCTTCTTAGCCAGATATGCCAGTTTACTATGAACGTTTACTGTCTTTCACATCACTGAAGATGACAGTTGTCATACTTTCTACCACTGTATATCACAAACTGCATTTTCTCCAGTGTGTTAATAAAAATTCTTCACTGAACTTCCAGTTTTCACCAATGTCTTTATGTCTTGTATCCATACCACCCATCCTTCTTATATGTTCCAAAGTCAATATCATAGGTTTTGTTTTCAGCAGTACCCAACTTCTAGACATCAATCTACTAGAGGCTTGAAACAACAAGGATCACTTATTTGCTCAAGGTTTCTGCTGGGGAATACAATTCCAAGATGGCTCAGTTGTTGTTTGGTAAGTAGGTGTTCACTGTTGACTAGAAGCTCAGTCCTTGGTCAGAGTCTCAATTCTCCTCTATGTGGCTTTTTCATATGGCTGAGTTAGGTTTCTCATAGCATGGTAGCCGAATTCCAAGAGGGAGAATCCAGAGTACATGCAAGAGAACAATCTCCTGTATGGAAGTGCTTCTCAAGTCTTCACTTGCATCAAGCTTGTTAATGTCCCATTAGCCAAAGCAATTCACGTGAACCAACCCAAATTTAATATCGGAGGCCATTACACAAGGTCATAAGGGTGTAGTTTCCTGGAGCGGGAGGGACCATGCCAAAAATAATTTTTAGGTACCTCCAAATAACCAAGTTTATTTTAAAAAGTAAATTTACCCCCTTCCTTTCCAACCACCTGCCGTATTTGTTCTCATTGGGAAACTTGGCAATTGTCTCAAAATTATACATGTCTTTCCGAGCCAATTAGCCATTGATACTGTTGACTGTATCTCAGAAATGTTTCCAAACTCTGCCCTGTCCTGCAATTTTATGTTTTTCAGTGCAATAATTCTTGAAACAATTCTACATGCATATACGTTTACTTTAGATAAAAATTCCATATATTTATAAAAGTCTACTGGCTTTTAAGTTATTATTCACTTTTTTTTTTTAGTTGTTAGATAAGTTTCTCAGCGGGATCTGATTTTTTTTTAAACCTCTGTGATTAGGCATCAGAAATACTCATTTTAAGAAACACTTCATGTGATCCACATGGACACTGAAACTTGAGGACTGCTCTTTTAGACCATTTCAGGATTTTTAGCTTTTTGTGCATGCTTCCTCGTCTACAATGAGCTTAGCCTACTTTACTTCTGTCAATTTTTAGATGCAATGCAAAATACATCATTATAAATGTTGCCTGATTTTTAGGATATTTTTAGCTCATACTTCCATTGCAGCACTTCATATATTTTTGTTGACTAATACATCAACTGTATGATTTCCATGTACATTAAGTAATTAAAATTCATTCATTATGTGAATTTAAAATGCTTTGGGCTCTTATTAATTCAAAGAAATCTTAGTGCATATCATGTGCCATTTGTCTGAGGTACAGGTATGCACAAGATAAAACTCATTCTTTTAGGGCAATAGGCAAATATGCAAGTAAAAAATTCACTGAACAAGGTAATTTCAGATGGTAATAAGTACTAATGCTATGATAGCAGTAATATAGAGTAATGTTATCAAGGCAGAAATGAGAGGGGACATGGTAGCTACTTCATTCAAGGTGGTCAAATGAGGCTTCATGGCAAAAAAAATGTTTGAGCTATGAAAGACATAAAAGGTCCCTTAAAAAGAGAGTACCAATCATAAAAATCTGAAATCACAACAGTCTCCTAGTAATTTTAACACATATTTTTTCACAGCACTAAGAGATATTTAAAATTTAGAATATTGAATATTATTAAAGTTATCAAGAGTTTGGACTTTTTTACCTACTAAATTAGTAATATCCTAAATTGGCTGAGATACTAGTCTATTGTTTTTATTTTGTTTTTCAGTGGAGGTGAGTTGAGGGGAGAAAGGTTTATGAGAGGTTGATAATACTGCCTATCTAATACCCCTTCTCTACCTCTTCGCCAAAGGCAATCCTATTTTGTTGGAAGCACAGTTTCTCCACACTTACAAAACAAAACAAACAAAACAAAACAAAAAACAAAACAAAACAAAACAAAACAAAACAAAACAAAACAAAACACTCTGTTTTCTATCTCTGCAGAAACAAATTACTGCAAACTTAGTGGCTTAAAATAGCACAAATTTACTGTTTTATAGGTCAGGAGTCTGTTTTAGGTTTCAAAAGGTTAAACCCTGCATTTTTTTCTGGAGACTCTAGGGAAAAATTCATTTCCCTGACGTCCAGTTTCTAGATATCACCCACGTGCCTTGACCACCTTCCTCTATCTTTAAAGCCAGCAACTGGAAGTTGAGTCTTTCTCATGTCACATCTCTGTCTCTGACCCAGCTGGGTAAGGTTCTCTATTTTAAGGATTTATGATTAGATTGGGACCAGACAATAGTCCAGTTTAATCTCATCTCAAGATCTTTTACCTTAATCACATCTGCTAAGATATCTTTTGTCAGATAAAGTAACAAATTCACAGGTTCATGGGATTGAGACAGGGATTTTCTTGGGGTGCCATTATTCTGCCTACCACAGACAGCCTTGTAAGATGGATCGGTCATGAGGTATGTTTTTAGTCAGCAGAAGGTAAGAGTTACTATGCGACACTTCGGGGAACATTCCTTTTTTTTTTTTTTAAATAATTTTTATTTTGTTATATTAGTCACCATACAGAAAGTTCCCTAACAGGAAAACAGACTGAGGTTCATGGACCCTTTGCTTGATCCTGTACCATTTTGCTGTTTGAAACACGGCCAACATAAGGTAAACTTGGCAGGTACCCTAAGATCAGGTTTACAAGTGCTGCAGAAGAGAAAGTTAAAGGACTCACTATGCAGGCTCTAGGCTGCCTACGTCTGAACTTCTTTTATATAAAAGGAAAATAACTCTATTTAAGCCATCATTTTATTAGATTTCTCTTAATAGCTTTAGGACAAATTCCTAACCAATACCATTCATCAAAGTAAAGCTGACTTGGTCGTTATAAAAGGAAAAGATCTATGTTGATGGCAGGATGGTTTCATTTTAATGACTGAATTAGATTATCCATTCAGCAATCTTATTTACTGGTGGCACACAGTCTTTACCCAGTTGAATTGACAAACTATAGAAACCTGGACAAGTTAAGTTATCTAGAAAGACAAGGCAGAGTTGATGTTCTATTAACAGCTTAACTGTAATTAAGCCAACAGTCAGACGTCAATATAAATGTCAGTATTATAAGAAAATGGATTTTACTGCTAGAATAGTATGGTAATAAATTTAATTAAAATTGTAATTGCTTTTTGAATCAGCAAATCTTAGCTGCCACAAAGAAATATTAACATTTTAAATTTGTCACATATATGGTGAGTTTTATGTCTAACTTTAAAAAAAATCATATTCCTATGTAAAATATCCAATAAACTGCATAATGTTAGAATATATTGATAATGCCGAAAGAAGTGAAAGATTTTTGAGAGCCAAGTTTAAAATAAAAGCTAACAATACCTCTTTTAGGTTATTCAAAGTCTGGAATTCCTGTATAATGTTATTTATTTATGATCCTCTCTATATTACAACAGTCTGAAGTTTTCCATTTACTGTTTCACTGTGGATTGTCTCTTTCTTTTTAAAGCAAAGTTACACAGGTGCTGGTGAAACCAAATTATTTTCTAACGGTGTAATAGGTGCTGAGGTTATTTAATCCACAAATCACATAGTGCTTGAGCTTATTTTTCACATTTTCAGAGGAATAATTTTCTGCTTATTTTAGATATGATGTCAAGTCTTAGTAGTATGTGTTCTGTGAACCATTTTTGATAAGTATAGCATTGTGTCAGTTCCATCCATTGTATTATGGTTTGCTACATTGCACACACAATGAATACCATCTATCCTGAGACGTTTGGTCTAGTAACACTCTTATTTTGTTATGCATTAGTAAATAGGCAATTCCGTGTTGTTTGGTATACATTTTTATCTCTTTTACAATTGAAATTTATAAGTATTATATAAAATTTTATATGATAGATACAGTAAGCATATTATTTTAAAAGTGCATCCAACTTTGTATTCTTTATTTTAAAAAAATACCAAAATTGGAGGGCAAATACATCATTTTCAAGAGAAAATATGGTAGTTTGAATGGTGGCCTCCCCAAAGATATGTTCTCACACTAATCCCTGGAATCTGTGAATGTTATCTTATTTTAAAGAAAGAATTGCAAACAGACAGAAAAGGAGAAAACACAGAGACACAGAGGAGAAGGCAATGTGATGATGGAGGCAGAGATTGGAGTGATGCAGCTGAATGCTAAGGGAGGCCAGGGATTGCCACGGGTCACCAGACGCTACGTGAGGCATGGATCAGATTCTTCCCCCTGAGCCTCTGGAGGGAGCACATTCCTGCCACCACCTTGATTTTGGAATTCTGGCCTCCAGAACAGAGAGAGTATACATCTCTGTTGCTTTAAGCCACATAGTTTCTGGTGATTTGTTACAGAAGCTACAGAAAACTAGCTACCATTTTCAAATGATTTTCATCCTTACTTACGATTGCTTAGTTTGTCATTTTTTTCTTTTTTAGATTTTTTACTTAAATTCCAGTTAGTTAACATACAGTGTAACATTAGTTTCAGGTGTACAATATAGTGATTCAATACTTCCATAGAGCACCTGGAGCTCATCTCAGCAAATGCACTCCTTAATCCCCATCACCTATTTCACCCATCCCCCCGCCCCATCCCTCTGGTAACCTTCAGTTTGTTCTCTTCAATATTAGATATTTAGAGAATTTGATGGACTAAGTCTTTGTGGTTGAATTTATGATCAGTACATAAGAGACTAAATAAATGCAAAATAAGAAAACCACTTCAGGGTAAACAAATTGCTCAAAAAAGGAAAAGATAATTGAATACCATGAGGTTAGGTTGCAAATGACGTTTACGTAGTCTTAATAATGTAAACAATGAATGACATAAACAAAATAAGAAGGTTAACTATTTTCAACCTATAAACTGTGGATATTATGTGAATATGGGATGGATTTGGTGATGCAGTGAAATATGTCAGAGAGATAAATGCTTTTCTTCAATAGAAGAAGATTAAAATATCTCTAAAACTAATCATTTTAAGAAGAGTCTAAATAACCCATTCTTTAGATACACGGAGGTAAAAATAGAAAAATAAACAGCCAAGGACAAATAAAGAAGTGGAAAGTGACTGGCTGGGAGGAATCAAAAATGGAGCGATGTGGGGACCAGAGGGTTGTTTTTATGCCGTGCGTGCGGTACCTACTCCAAAGTGTCCCATCTCCTTGCATTTACACCTTGAATAATCTTCCCCTGAGTGTGAACAAAGACTACGACTTGCTTATAACTAACATAGCAAAGGTGATGAGATGACACTTTCATGATATTACATATTACATATTGCATGATATTTCATAATATTACTTAAGATGAACCTGTCTTGGTAGGAGACACTCTCTCTCCCTTGCCATCTTTGAGAAAAGAAGTGGTCATGTTGGATCAGCAAGGCAGTTAGGCCTTCAGTGAAAGCACACAAAGGGGATGCTGCCAACAGTCATTTAAGATTATTAGAGGATCATCCCCAGTTCAGCTTTGAGATGAGACCAGAATCCCAACCACTACCTTCACTGCCACATGTGAGACTCATAAGCAGAGGACCCAGATAAGTTGTGGCCTGACTCTTGAACCACAGAAACTGAAAGATGATACAAGTGCTTTGTTCTGAGCCATCAAGTTTGTGGTGACATTGTGACAAGGAGAGAAAAATCAAGAAACGAGATCTTGATGAAAAATTTGACTCTGTTATGATGTGCATGCATTATTTTATTGAGGACACAAAACTAAAATTAAAGAAAACATAGCTTCTTAATGAAAATGGATCTATTTATCTAGCTAGCTAGCTATGACCTCAATAGACTCCAGAGTTCCAATAGTGACATTAAACAAACTTGTGTCAGATTGTTGTCCAGGTGAGCAGACATTTCTGGTGCTTCCTCCTCTGTCATCTTCCCAGAATCCTCTTACTCAAGAAAGTACCTTAAAAAATTATTTAAAGGGCCTGTTTGATAAGATATAGAGACAGCATATTGTCTAGAATTAGAGAAAAATAATCTCAGGCTTATAAATATTTTTTAGAGAGTGGATTACATATGATATAAAGCAGAATTCTATGAATTTAACATTTAGAATAACCAAAAACAATAAAATTTAAAGCATTTTAGTCATAATAGGTTTTACAGAGGGAAACCAAGAATTAATGTCATAGTTTGTATGATTTTCATATTAAACATAAGAAAAGTGTTTTCGTTTATACCTATATTCTTTTGTGTTTTGTCTGCAATATGATTTCTTCCATGTTCTAAATCATTTAAATTTATATTTAGAGGATGAATGTTTAGAATTTTAAGTTTAGTAGATTATAAATAATCTATTGCAATAATCATTGCAATAAATAATTTTAATATCTTTGAATTAGTATTGAAAATACAGATGATTTTAAGTGTGATTCTTAACAATGTTTCATAAAACACACACACACACACACAAGTACTAGTTTCACCCAATCCCATACTTTGAATTTACTCTGGGTCACTGTTTTTATCTTTAATTTGGAAAATAACTGATAGATCTATCAGTTGCCATAGATAAGAAATAGAAACATGGGAGCCAGTCATTCTCAAACTCTGTTGTTTCCCCTCTCCCCCAGTCAGCCCAAAATATCAGGGCAGTTATAACACTTAACTATAAATCATCACAAACTACTAAATAGTCAACTAAATTTTTCTCTCTTCTTCATCTCTACTGGCATTTCTCAAGACATTCCAAATGTGAAATAGGCTTACTGTATATCAGATCAAAAAAATGGAGTTTTGCACTGATATAGAAGACACATTGATAAAAATAATTGTACACTAAACAATACAAAATTAGAATGCATATTTTATTTGGTTTTAACAGTAAATATTGTATAGCATGTGCTTCATTTTATTGGCGTTTAATATCTGATTAAAGTGGGATTTCTTAATTCATTCTAGCATGTATAATGCTGAGAAAAAGGTTATGAAAACAGCTTTCTGGTAACTTCTGCTACTGAAATAGCCCTGCTTTCTCTGAAAGTTGTGAAAATAAATAGCTGAAATCCATGGGCCAGGCTAAATCACCATATACCTTCTAAAACAATCCTTTTGAGAATCTAGAGAAAGCAGGCACTCATTTCCTCTCTTCAAGCACCTGGTTTCTTAAAGAAACATGATGGCTGATTTAAAATTAATTTTTGAAAATTATGGTCCTGATTATATTTTTGAAGTGATTGATTTCATGGGATTTTAAAATAAAACACTTCCAATAAACTTCTCTCAAATGAATTTTATTTCTGCTGACATCTGGGGTTGCAAATCCTGAAAGGATATGAAGGATGATTTTGTGTATTACTACTCCCCCAAAGCAGTAACACTTTCAGTTTTTTTTTAACATATATGCATTTTAGGAGGTGTATTCATTTGGTAGAGCTGCCAGAACAAAGTAACACAAATTAGATTGCTTACAAAACAGAAATTTATTATCTCACATTTCTGGGGGCTAGAAGTCCAAAGTCAAGGTATCTATCTGCAATGTAGATTTCCTGAGGGAAATATCAATTCTAGGCCTCTCTCTTTGGCTTGCGGATGGCTGTCTCTCCCTGTGTCTCTTCACATGGCAAATCCTCAATGTGTGTGCATGCCTCTACATTTTCCCTTTCTAGGTGACCCCCAGTCATACTGCATTAGAACTCACCCTAATGATATCATTTTAACTTAAAGACCGTATTTCCAAAGGAGGTCACATTCTGAGGTCCTGGGGGATGGATTTCAAAATAGAAATTTGGGGATGGGGCACAATTCAACCCCTAACAGAAGTAAAATAATTATTTAAATTAAAATTTTTTTGTACAGGCATTCTTATCTTAAATCATAAAAACAGAGTTATCTTCTTACCAAGAAGAACTCTGACTTCATTAAATTCTACGAGTATTTTTATATGAGGCAATCTAGTAGGTAGAAATATATAAAATAGCTCTTGTCTGCATCTTTAGAGATAATTCATTATATTCTACTCCTCTAGGCCATTGAATAAAAGAATAAAAATGTGAATGTTGATACACACACACATACACACAGAGTCTGATCTAATCTGTCAGTTTTGGTATCATGAGAAAGTATTTTCAGGCATTATTCTTTTGTTCAACATAAAAGTGAAAGAAAATATTACCAAATTTGGCAAACTAAAAAGCATTAAAGGAGGGGACACCTTTTTCAGCCGGTCCCCTGAGTTGAGCTGGATAGGTACCAGACCAGCAGGAATATCCACGGAATCAGCCTGAGACGCAGGAAGATACATCTGGATCTCTACAAATGAACATCTCCAGCGCTGAGTATCGAGGTACGAAGCGGGGAGCCATGAAACCGCGCACAGATATCGGAAGCTAAACAGAAGGGGGAGGGAGCCGCCGTGTCAGGGCGCCGGGAAGCGGTAGCCACCTGCAAGGGGGAGCGGACAGACCGCGGACCCGCACGCTTGAGACAGCAGGCTGAGAAGGGAGCTCCGGGAGCGCACGCGGGACGGCTGGCGGTTGGCGGGCCACCTGCACGGGGGAGCAGGCGGACTCGCGGACGGCACCCGCGAGACAACAGACTTAGAACGCGAGCTCCAGGAGCGCGCGCGCAGGGCGGCTGGCGGGCCACCTGCACCGGGGAGCGGGCGGACCGCGGACCCGCACTCTGGAAACGGCAGACTGAGTCCGTGAGCCGGGAGCGTGCACCACCAAGCATCTCACGGAGCTCCGGAGCTCCGGTGTGCTCACTGGATCGAGGCTGAGACCGGGAGCTCCGGGAGCGTCCGCGGGGCGGCTGGCGGCTGGAGGGCCACCTGCACGGGGGAGCAGGCGGACTCGCGGTCAGCACCCGTGAGACACCAGACTGAGACGGGGAGCTCCGGGAGCCCGCGCGGGGCGGCTGGCGGCTGGCGGGGTTGGAAACACAAAGGACAGAGACGTGCCGGCCCTGGAAGTGAGGGCTGGGACGCCGGGTGTGGGGCGCACAGCCCGGGATGCTGCAGGGTTGAGCAGCACCAACAGAAACAGAGTTAAAGTGGCCAGAACATCAGTGGAGAACGATCCGCGATCCCTCTGTTCTGAGACAGAGGCTGAATTTCAGCCGCTGCTGCTCTCTCAGAAGAGGCATAGCAAACCGCCAGGGAAAGCCGCCAGAGAACAAAAGCCCGGAAATACCGGCTCACAGGGTGCCCATCCCCATCCCCCCTCGCAAGGGACACAGAGACTCTACCCAAACAGGGTTTTCTGAGTACCGGCAGGCAGGCCCCTCCCCCAGAAGGCAGGCTGAAAAATCAAGAAGCCCACAACCCGGAGCGCCTGAGTGGCGCAGTCACCAAGCACCTGTCTTCGGATTAGGGTGTGATCACAACGCTCCGTAAGGAGTCCTTCATCGGGCTTCTCCACCGGGAACCTGCTTCTTCCTCTCCCACTCCTCTGCTTGGGTTCCCTTTCTTGCTGACTGTCTCTCTCTCTCTCAAATAAATAAATAAACTCTTTAAGGAAGAAGCCCACATCCCTAAGATCTCTATAAAACAAGGGCGCACGGCCTGGGTCCCAGTCAACACTTGGGCTCTGGACAACCCTGCAATCTCTCTTCATCAGAATGACGAGAAGGAGAAGTCCCCCCCAGCAAAGAAAAGATAATGAGTCTGTGGCCTCTGCCACAGAATTGGCCTCGGCCACAGAATTAATACATATGGATGTATCCCAATTATCAGAAATGGAATTCAGAGCAACAATGGTCAAGATGATGAGTAAACTTGAAAAAAGCATCAGAGAAAGCGTTGCTGAGAATATAGAATCCCTAAGGGCAGAAATGAGAGCGAATCTGACAGAAATTAAAAACTCAGTGGGCCAAATACAGTCAAAACTAGAGGCTCTGACGGCCAGGGTCACCGAGGCAGAGGAACGCGTTAGCGAATTGGAGGATGGGTTAGTAGAAGAAAAAACGAAAATAGAAGCTGGTCTTAAAAAAATCCACGCCCACGAATGTAGATTACGGGAGATTACTGACTCTATGAAACGATCCAATGTCAGAATCATCGGCATCCCTGAAGGGGTGGAGAAAAACAGAGGTCTAGAAGAGATATTTGAACAAATTGTAGCTGAAAACTTCCCTAATCTAGCAAGGGAAACAAGCATTCGTGTCCAAGAGGCAGAGAGGACCCCATCCAAGCTCAACCAGGACAAACCTACGCCACGGCATGTCATAGTGCAATTCGCAAATATTAGATCCAAGGATACAGTATTGAAAGCGGCCAGGGCAAAGAAATTTCTCACGTACCAAGGCAAAGGTATCAGGATTACGTCAGACCTGTCTACAGAGACCTGGAATGAGAGAAAGGCTTGGGGGGGCATTTTTAAAGCTCTTTCAGAGAAAAACATGCAGCCAAGGATCCTTTATCCAGCAAAGCTGTCATTCAGAATTGATGGAGAAATAAAGACGTTCCAAAATCGCCAATCATTAACCAATTTCGTAACCACGAAACCAGCCCTACAGGAGATATTAAGGGGGGCTCTATAAAGGTAAAAAGGCCCCAAGAGTGATACAGAGCAGCAAGTCACAACCGATACAAAGACTTTAAAGAGAAATGGCATCATTAAAATCATATCTGTCAATAATCTCTATCAATCTAAATGGCTTAAACTCTCCCATAAAACGCCACAGGGTTGCAGATTGGATAAAAAGACATGACCCATCCATTTGCTGTCTACAAGAGACTCATTTTGAACCCAAAGATGCATTCAGACTTAGAGTAAGGGGATGGAGTACCATCTTCCACGCAAATGGACCTCAAAAGAAAGCTGGAGTAGCAATTCTCATATCAGATAGACTGGATTTTAAACTAGAGGCCATAGAGAGAGATACAGAAGGGCACTATATTATTCTTAAAGGAAGTATTCAACAAGTGGATATGACAATTATTAATATATATGCCCCCAACAGGGGAGCAGCAAGATACACAAGCCAACTCTTAACCAAAATAAAGAGACATATAGATAAGAACACAGTAATAGTAGGGGACCTCAACACCCCACTATCAGAAATAGACAGAACACCCTGGCAAAAACTAAGCAAAGAATCAAAGGCTTTGAATGCCATACTCGACGAGTTGGACCTCATAGATATATATAGAACACTACACCCCAGAACCAAAGAATACTCATTCTATTCAAATGCCCATGGAACATTCTCAAGAATAGATCATGCTCTGGGACACAAAACAGGTCTCAGCCAATACCAAAAGATTGAAATTATCCCCTGCATATTCTCAGACCACAACGCTCTGAAATTGGAACTCAACCACAAGGAAAAACCTGGAAGAAACTCAAACACTTGGAGGCTAAGAACCATCCTGCTCAAGAATGACTCGATAAACCAGGAAATCAAAAAACAAATTAAACAATTTATGGAGACCAACGAGAATGAATACACAACGGTCCAAAACCTATGGGATACTGCAAAGGCAGTCCTAAGGGGGAAATACATAGCCATCCAAGCCTCACTCAAAAGAATAGAAAAATCTAAAATGCAGTTTCTATATTCTCACCTCAAGAAACTGGAACAGCAACAGAGGGACAGGCCTAACCCACTGACAAGGAAGGAGTTGACCAAGATTAGAGCAGAAATCAATGAATTAGAGACCAGAACCACAGTAGAGCAGATCAACAGGACTAGAAGCTGGTTCTTTGAGAGAATCCATAAAATTGATAGACCACTGGCAAAACTTGTCCAAAAACAAAGAGAAAGGACTGAGATTATTAAAATTATGACTGAAAAGGGAGAGGTCACGACCAGCACCATTGAAATTGCAAGGATTATTAGAAACTTTTATCAACAGCTATATGCCAAAAAACTAAACAATCTGGAAGAGATGGAGGCCTTCCTGGAAACCTATAAACTACCAAGACTGAAACAGGAAGAAATAGATTTCTTAAATAGGCCAATTAACTATGAAGAAATTGAGTCAGTGATAAACAACCTTCCAAATAATAAAACTCCAGGCCCAGACGGTTTTCCTGGGGAATTCTACCAAACATTCAAAGAAGAAATAATACCTATTCTCCTAAAGCTATTTCAAAAAATAGAAACAGAAGGAAAGCTACCAAACTCATTCTATGAGGCTAATATTACCTTGATCCCCAAACCAGGCAAAGACCCCCTCAAAAAGGAGAATTACAGACCGATTTCTCTAATGAATATGGATGCCAAAATCCTCAACAAGATCCTTGCTAATAGAATCCAACAGTACATTAAAAGGATTATCCATCATGACCAAGTGGGATTCATACCTGGGATGCAAGCATGGTTCAACACTCGCAAATCAATCAATGTGATACATCATATCAACAAGAAAAGACTCAAGAACCATATGATCCTCTCAATTGATGCAGAAAAAGCATTTGACAAAATACAGCATCCTTTCCTGATTAAAACCCTTCAGAGTGTAGGAATAGAGGGTACATTTCTCAATCTCATAAAAGCCATCTATGAAAAGCCTACTGCAAGCATTATTCTCAATGGGGAAAAGCTGGAAGCCTTTCCCTTAAGATCAGGAACACGACAAGGATGCCCACTCTCGCCACTATTATTCAACATAGTACTAGAAGTCCTTGCAACAGCAATCAGAAGACAAAAAGGGATCAAAGGTATCCAAATCGGCAAAGAAGAAGTCAAACTGTCTCTCTTTGCAGATGACATGATACTCTATATGGAAAACCCAAAGGAATCCACTCCCAAACTATTAGAAGTTATAGAACAATTCAGTAAGGTGGCAGGATACAAAATCAATGCCCAGAAATCAGTTGCATTTCTATACACGAATAACGAGACTGAAGAAAGAGAAATTAGGGAATCCATCCCATTTACAATAACACCAAAAACCATACGTTACCTTGGAATTAACTTAACCAGAGACGTAAAGGACCTATATGCTAGAAACTATAGATCACTTTTGAAAGATATTGAGGAAGACATAAAAAGATGGAAAAATATTCCATGCTCATGGATTGGAAGAATTAACATAGTTAAAATGTCCATACTACCCAGAGCAATCTACACTTTCAATGCTATCCCGATCAAAATACCGAGGACATTTTTCAAAGAACTGGAACAAATAGTCCTTAAATTTGTATGGAACCAGAAAAGGCCCCGAATCTCCAAGGAACTGTTGAAAAGGAAAAACAAAGCTGGGGGCATCACAATGCCGGATTTCGAGCTGTACTACAAAGCTGTGATCACAAAGACAGCATGGTACTGGCACAAAAACAGACACATCGACCAATGGAACAGAATAGAGAACCCAGAAATGGACCCTCGGCTCTTTGGGCAACTAATCTTTGATAAAGCAGGAAAAAACATCCGGTGGAAAAAAGACAGTCTCTTCAATAAATGGTGCTGGGAAAATTGGACAGCTACATGCAAAAGAATGAAACTTGACCACTCTCTCACACCATACACAAAAATAAACTCCAAATGGATGAAAGACCTCAATGTGAGACAGGAATCCATCAAAATTCTAGAGGAGAACATAGGCAACAACTTCTATGACATCGGCCAGAGCAACCTTTTTCACGACACATCTCCAAAGGCAAGAGAAATAAAAGATAAAATGAACTTATGGGACTTTATCAGGATAAAGAGCTTCTGCACAGCCAAGGAAACAGTCAAAAAAACTAAGAGACAGCCCACGGAATGGGAGAATATATTTGCAAAGGACACCACAGATAAAGGACTGGTATCCAAGATCTACAAAGAACTTCTCAAACTCAATACACGAGAAACAAATAAACAAATCATAAAATGGGCAGAAGATATGAACAGACACTTTTCCAATGAAGACATACAAATGGCTAACAGACACATGAAAAAATGTTCAAAATCATTAGCCATCAGGGAAATTCAAATCAAAACCACACTGAGATACCACCTTACGCCAGTTAGAATGGCAAAGATAGACAAGGCAAGAAACAACAATTGTTGGAGAGGATGTGGAGAAAGGGGATCCCTCCTACATTGTTGGTGGGAATGCAAGTTGGTACAGCCACTCTGGAAAACAGTGTGGAGGTCCCTTAAAAAGTTAAAAATTGAACTACCCTATGACCCAGCCATTGCACTACTGGGTGTTTACCCCAAAGATACAGACGTAGTAAAGAGAAGGGCCATATGCACCCCAATGTTCATAGCTGCATTGTCCACAATAGCCAAATCATGGAAGGAGCCGAGATGCCCTTCAACAGATGACTGGATTAAGAAGCTGTGGTCCATATATACAATGGAATATTACTCAGCTATCAGAAAGAACGAATTCTCAACATTTGCTGCAACATGGACGGCACTGGAGGAGATAATGCTAAGTGAAATAAGTCAAGCAGAGAAAGACAATTATCATATGATTTCTCTCATCTATGGAACATAAGAACTAGGAGGATCGGTAGGGGAAGAAAGGGATAAAGAAAAGGGGGGTAATCAGAAGGGGGAATGAAACATGAGAGACTATGGACTGTGAGAGGCAAACTGAGGACTTCAGAGGGGAGGGGGTGGGGGAATGGGATAGACTGGTGATGGGTAGTAAGGAGGGCACGTATTGCATGGTGCACTGGGTGTTATACGCAACTAATGAAGCATCAAACTTTACATCGGAATCTGGGGATGTACTGTATGGTGATTAACACAATATAATAAAATAAAATTTAAAAAAAAAAAAAAAGAAAAGCATCAACATTAAGTTTGGATAAGGGAAAATTAAAAGATATAATAATATATTACAAATAAAGCATTTTTAACTAAGAGTTCAAAAATTACAATAAAACAATTTAATAGAAATGTTATAGTTATTGATGACGCTAAAGCTGCATACTTGCAGATAAAAATGATTTGCTAATGAATCATAATTCTTTCTTCTAAAAATTAAGGGCACAGTGATTATCATATAATGTTACGATGTCATAATATTTCAGATATAATATAAAACAACATACTTAGTTCTGTACTAGAGTACAACTTATCCTTTTTTATTGCAGCATGTAAAACATGCTTGAAGTCTTTAAATTCCCTTACTATGCCAAAATGTTTGTCATTCAACTATTTCTGTAGCTAGATGATACTTCTTGGTTTTTTGGTACAGGAAAAATAGAGTAGTATTTTAGCTGAGCAGATTAAAAACAATGTTCTAGGAATATTGTATCTATTTTCCCATGCACTTAAAAAATTACTAAGGACTTACTGTTTTTGTTGATTTTATACCCAGGACTGCTAATATACTTCTGTAGATCTAGGCCCCTAACCTTTCTAGATTAATTAGTTCTTCAAAGTTAGTTAAAGCACTTTAAGTGAAGTTCTGTGTCCTCAGATCCTCTCTATGTATCAACATCCAAGTCCTGATAGTCCATACAGGTAAACAGAAAACTCTCAAACAAATAGGCACACTATGATATTTATAGAGGAACTGAAGTATTCAGCAGCATTCTTCATCTTGGAAAATTCAAAATAATGTGATCTTCACCGAATATTGCTTCTAAAATGCATTGTCTAAGAGAAGGCTGACATAAAGGACTTTAGTAGATGCCACCAATATAGTAAAATCCAGTTTTAGAAATGCATTATTTTAAAATAAAACTTATCACAATGCATTTTAAAATGAATAAACGCTTTAGTTTTGATATTCAGGCTGCAATATTTCAAAAATGAGAGAGTATTGATGAATATCTTTTAAAAATTAAAAAATAATAATATTCTGTACCTTGTGTCTTTTCTAGCTCTTACTGAATTTAAGATAATATTTCTAATGACATCAACTCTTTTGGGGTTCTTTGATTCAATGTGGGAGGGAGGTGCCCAAGCAATTCTTTGGCACTAGCCTGGTGTCTGAGAATTCAACTCAGTTCTGACACTATCTACACAGAAACAGTATCAGATTCCACAAGTTAAAGGTTAAGTCCTAAAAACTGTCCTCAACCCACCTTTAGACACCAGTCACAAGCCCTAGGCTGTCACCTGTACTTCTGACCAACCAGCTACAGATTGGAGATGCCAAAGTCTCCTTCCTTATGTTCTTTTAATTTGCTGAAGTGCCTCATAGAACTCTGGGAAACACTTACTTACATTTAAAAGATTAAAGGACATGATAAAGGATATGAATCAACAGCCAGATGAAGTGATGCATAGGGCAAGGTATGGGGAAAGGGTACAGAGCTTCCATGCCCTCTTTAGGAACATGACTCTCACTCCATCTCCATGGAGCTCTCTGAACCCAGTCCTTTAAATTTCTATTGAGGCTTCATTGCATAGTCATGATTAGTCATGATTGACAAGTCACTGGCCATTGGCTGATTCAACCTCTAGGCCTTCTCCCTTCCCCTCAAATCCTCTAATCACATAGTTGGTCATCCTGGCACCAGCACCCTTCCCCTCCATCCTGCTTGGGTAGACTCCAAAAGACAAAATATTTTAGAAAAGAATTCAGGCTTAATTCAAGTAGTATAAGCTTGGATAATTTCTAAATTTTATATAGATTCTCATGATAAACGATCCATGCATTACAAGTGAAAGCAAATCTCCATTTTCATTAAAATTTAAACTTTTAGAAAATGGCATTTAAAATACTTATTGATTCATTGTTTTAAAAGTAAATTATTTGGACAAAGTTAACCCATGTTTTAAAAAGTCAACTGTCTGCAAATACAATGTAAATGAGCCTCTTGAATTAATTAAACAGAAACTGAGCCTTCTCTCTCAAAAATTTGAAAATAAGGAGAGTAAACAGAAATCAAGGATTAAGAAGTATGACAGATCAGTTAAGAGGCAACTATTAATATGTAAACAAATGTAACATTTGTTATTTTTAATCAGAACTGAGATACTAAATACTTTCACAAGTCCCTCAAGCAGAAAGGATACTTAGAAAATGCAATTTGTACTGGGATTATAATGGCTATTAGCAAATACTGAAGGAGAAAAAAAAAATCATTATTTACCACAACCAACCCAACTCCACCCATATGTAACAAAACAAACAAAAATGGGCTGATATATTCTTAGTTACGTGATAGCACTTTTTATAAAAGGGAACAATATGTTTCTATAGAAAAGTGTTTAAAGACAAGATTGTTCAAATTCAAGAAGTGAATATTAAATTAATTAATTCTCTGGACCATTTTGGAATGTCTAATATATGCCAAGCACTGTGTTAGGGAGTTACTAGTGTTCAATGTTTAGACACAATGCTTGACCACAAGTCACTTATTGTCTAATAGAGAATACAGAAAAGAGTACATTTCAATAAAGAAACCTAAGTGCTAAGACAGAGGTAGTTATAAGGAATTCTAGAACCAAACAACATTTTAAGGAGTCAGAAAAGCCTTCTGAGATCTCAGAAACACCAAAAGTTGGCTAGGTGAGTGCAGGAAGTTTATTCCAGACAGAGGATAAGCATACGTAAGAGGCTTGAAAGTAAAAAGTGAATATTGCATGATTCCTAGTATAGTTATGAGAGTAAATATGGGTGTCTGCCCAGTGGTGAGGTTGGAGATGTAAAAAATCCAGGTAATAGAGGCTTTTGTTGGCTATGTTTATGAGTTTGAGGGATATGGGGAGTTACTGAAAAAATTAACTACATTGTGATATTTTTGGTTCTAATGATACCACTCTGCCTTCAGTTTGAAGGACGGACTGGAAAGGGACAATGGCAAAAATATCAAGAAGCGGTTCTTGTTATAATTCTGTCAAGAGATGATGGTGGCCTGAGATAAGGTAGTTGCAGTGAGCATGGAGAAAGTGGTAGCTGAGAAGACAAAGAAGAATGTGAAGAACATTTCTACGTTGGATAATTTGATAGGTGCTGTCTCATTTGTACCCACAGGATTTTAATTTATGAAGGTGGCTATGTGACAACAAGAAGAGGTTTATGTCATTGAAAAAAGATTTTATTACATTTCCTGAGAGGAGGGGGCTCACCTCACCATGCACAGCCACACAGAAAGAATCCAATTGGATTCTTTCTGTTTAGGGCAGAAGCAGAAGGAAGGAGAAAGCCTGGGCTATAGCTTTTGTTAAGGTCTCCATGGAAATGCAAGTCTAGGCAGAGTGAACAATGTAGGACTGGCTAGCCTGAATAATCCCAGCAGTCTTCGGGCTATAGGAATAGTCTCCATTTGCCTGGTATGTCCCTGGGATGATTTAGGGCAGGGGAAATATTGGTTTGGTGCATGAGAATTAGATAAGGACATGATTGGGATGACTCAGGGTTTGTTGGTTTGCATATCAAAAATGTGTTTATAGATACTGTTATTATCTTTAGGAATTAGCTAGCTCTGCAAGGGGCAATCTCATACCTGGTCTGTAAGGCACTCAAATGCTATAGCATTAAGAATACAGTAAAGAATCCAGGCCTCCAACACACACATGAAAAAACGTTCAACATCACTTGGCAAGAGGGAAATACAAATCAAAAACCATAATGAGATATCACCTCATACTTGTCAGAATGGCTAAAATTAGTAACTCAGAAAAAACAGATGTTGGCAAGGATCTGAGAAAGGGGAACCCTCTTACCCTGATGGTGAGAATGTAAACTGGTGCAACCACTCTGGAAAACAGTATGGAGGGTCCTCAAAAAGTGAAAAATAGAACTACCCTAGGATCCAGCAATTGCACTATTAGGTACTTATTAGGTATTTATCCAAAGGATATAAACATAGTGATCTGAAGAGGCGCATGCACTCCAATGTTTATAGCAACAATGTCCACAATAGCCAAGATATGGAAAGAGCCCAGATGTCCATTGACAGATGAATGGATAAAGAAGATGTGATATATATATCTGGAATATTACAAAGCCATCAAAAAAATGAAATCTGACCATCTGCAATGACGTGGATGGAAGTAGCAGTTATTTTAGTAAATGAAATAAGTCAATCAGAGAAAGATAATTCTCATATGATTTCACTCGTGTGGAATTTAAGAAACAGACAGATGAACATAGGGAAAGGGAGGGAAAAATAAAATAATATGAAATCAAAGAGGAAGACAAACCATAAGAGAATCTTAACGATAGGAAACAAACTGAGGATTTGTTGGAGGGATGGCAGGTGGGGGGATGGAGTAACTGGGTGATGGGCATTAAGGAGGGCCCTTGATGTAATGAGCACTGGGTGTTATGTATCACTAAGCTCTGCTTCTTAAACTAATAATACACTATATGTTAATTAATTGATTTAAATATTTTTTTTAAAAGGCCAGTTCGCACATACACACTGTAAATGTATCTCTGGTCACCAAAAAAAAAAAAAATACAGTAAGGAAAATACAGATCATATATATAATTGGTCTTGTAATGAATGGATGCCAAACTGATAAATATAGCATCTAACAAAACACAGAACAGATTGTGGTGCCATTCACTGAACTCTGTATTATAGGAATAAAAACTGGTCTGTTCATGAGAGGTAGTGAAGGTAGAAATGTTTAAAGTGGTGTCAGTGCATTAAAATACAGATGTCTGATAGGAAGTTAGATGTGTAGATGCAGAAATAAGAAGAGAAAGATGGACTTCAGAGACGAACTTGGGATTTACCAGCAAGAATTATTAGGAAGTCATCAGAGAGTTATCAGTGAAAGCAGAAGGTAGTGAAGTGGGAAGATGGCAACTAGAGTGCATCCATAACAGAAGAAGGGGGCCTAGGGCAGAATCCTGTGGAGTTAAATGCAATCCTCATTGCAGCAGAGTACTAGACAAGAGGAATGTGAGCTACTCTTTTGGCTATTTTAGACCTTTGGTAGGTTGAATATTTTCTATGTCCAGCTCCCTGAGCCAGATCTATGAACAGTGAAATTATATGAGTGTATTTGTTCAAGTCTAATAGAGAAGTTTTCCAGTTTTATTTTTTATCAGGCAAAGAAACACTTTATAAATTAAGATTTCCAACAACATTGACCACTTAAAGAAAACCATTTGAGCACTTACCATTAAAAATGTTATACAGAAGAAAAAATGTTATATACTTGTATATATTTTAAATAAATTTGAAGGGTGCGGTAATAATTAATAGGTAAAATAGGCCTGTCTCGTATTTATAGAAAAGCTCAGCTGGTTTAGGTTTTCAGTAAACTAGAATATTATAAAGAGATGCTCATGCTGGAGTTTTTGAACTACATTTATGAGACAGCATTTATATACATTGTATTTGAAAATTTTTTCAAAGCTATATCTCTAAAAAATTTTGAGTCAATCACTCCTCTAGATATTCTTTCTCTGATATAGCTATAAATTAGTAGGGTAATTTTTGTGAATAAACTTGGACATTTTCTCTGCGTGTATTTCTCCATCTAGGAGAAACAAATTCACTGGATTTTACCTCAAGCTGTGAGACTTTTGACGGAATCAATTTGATTTAGTTGTCCCCAAAGCACTCTCACAGAGTTACATGGTGCTTGACTAGTGAATGGAAGTGGAAGAAGGTCAGTACAGCTTGAGTTTGGAGAGAAAAAAGAGAGTGGCTGTCATGGTGCAGAGATCCTGAGAAATAGATTAGATATATATTTAGAAGGTAGAAATGACAGATTGTATTGATGAATTTGATGTAGGAGTTGGAAGAGAAAAAAATCCAAGATAAATTTCAGTTTTCTGGCTTGAGCACCTTGGTAAATGGGATGTGTCATTCACTTGGGGAAAACTGGACCATACACAGCTTTAGTGACCTAAGTAAATTATAATTACTATTTGAGACATTAAGTGTGGAGGCTTCCAAATACCTAGGGAAGATCCAAATTACTCACTGGATATTTGTCTGGAGCTCAAATGCAAGATCTATGAGATATATACCCGGGAGTTATTAACATATAGGTACATCTGTAAGAACATATGCTATTGAAATTGAAGACTGAGCTCACAGGAGAAAATAGCCGAGGATGAACAGAACAGAAGGAAACTGAAAAATCTGTTGGTGAGATAATAATTTTTATTGAGATGTAATGTAATACAATGAAAGCCAAGAGACAGAATGTTTCAAAACAATACACTTTTTTCCCCCACTAATTTAAACATCATTGAGAAGTTTAATAAGATCAAAATTAAAATACATATTTGCTTAGTGTCAGGGAAGGCTGCAGTTGTTTGAGAAGTCGACTGTCCCTGAGATGTGGACTCAGGGTGTTGTAGAAAACTTGATAAGCTTGAAGGAAAAGTAAAAAGTTGATGCAATGAGTATTTTGAAAACACAGCCAACAGTTCAATGAAATTCAGATGAATGTTGCTTTTGTTTTCCTTGCTGTGTTGTTTGCTTTTAAAATGGGAGTTACCTGTTCAAATCTGGCTGCTAATTACAATGATGCTAAAAAATTTAAAAAATTTGGTGCTTTTCGTGACAGTAAAGGATAGTTACATGTTAGGCACTTGACCAAGTACAATGAAGGATTTATAGGATTTTAATGACAGAGCAAGACATTTAAACATCTGATACAGATTGTGGTATAGTTTTTCGTGATAAAAACAGTAAGAAGTTTACATGGGAATGAGTAGCTAAGGTAGATGTAGCAATGAGAACATTAAAAAAATGATGATCAAGGGCTAATGGAGGTTCATGCAGTAATACAGAGGAGCCATACAAAGGTGATGAGAGGACATTGATGTGATGACAAAGAATGTGAGCAAGGAGAAAAAGTTAAAGCTCTCAATGAAGAACATAAAATTTAATGAAGTTAGTATAGCAGGTTATTTTATGATCGAAAAAATACAGAGGAGCTACGTAACATGGGTGTTATGTTCCACTACCAATTTTCTGACAGTAACTGGATGTCTTACAGTTCAATTCATTTCTGACACTAACTATCTGGAGTCAGTATCCAATTCAGAGTCAAAAGCAAGTCCTTAAATTCTGACACCATCTGCCCACAGCATCAGATCCCACAGTTCCCAACAAGACTTCCTTTACTTCAGACACAAGACATAAGTGGTATCCTCAGGTTACCCACACCTCCTCCTGACTGAGCTACAAATTCAGAGGTTCCCATGACCCCTGTTCAGCTTTGGTAATATGCTAGAAAGATTCACAGATTCTATATGTATTCATTATAAAGGATACAACTCAGAAGAGCCAAATAGACTTAAGTTTTTGGGGGCTGGGGAGAAGTGCAGGAGCTTTTTTCATGTGGAGTCAGGGTGAGCCACCCTCCCAGCACATAAATATGTTCACCAGCCAGGAAGTACTTAAAGCCTTGTGGTTCTCAGTTTTTTTCACGGTTTCATCACATTGGTATGGTTGATTAGATCATTGGCCAAGTGATGAACTCAATCTCCTCTCCCTAGAGGTTTGAGAAGATGGTTCAACCCCCAAGTCATGTGGTTATCTTTTCCAGAGACCCCCTCCTATCCTGAATCAGGGGCTCCACTAGGAATCACCTCCTTAGGATAACAAGTACACTCCTAACACTCAGGAAATTTAGGGTTTCTGAAGTACCGTGTCAGGAACAAAGATTCGTGTGTGTGTGTACCTCAGGGGGGAAAATAAGCAAGGTTGGGTTTTTTTTTTTGTATATTTTGTTTTTTTACAAAATGTCAGTCATAATATGAATTCTTTGGAAGCAAATATGCTTTATTTAATACAATTCAGAAGTATAAAACTATTGCAATTACTCACCAATCATACCATTCTTCTGTATAAATTTTGTGATATGAACTAAGTAACAATATCGAGTAGATTTGCTCCTTTGAATGAGAAAGGGAATCACATTTATAGAACATTAAGTGAAGGAATTTGAAGGAAGTGTTGGCTTAAAGAATCTTAAATGCAAGTTTATATAGTACAAATTGTAATTCAAAGACGTAAAATTAATATGTAATCATCATGAATTAGATTTATACCTGACCCCAGATTCTATAAGCTTCCCATTAGTTCCCTAAACTGAAGCACAGTAGAATCATTAGGTAATGGATTTTTTTTAAGTAAATTTTCTCTAGGAGAAATTCCTTTGTTACTTTTAACACGCTCCAGAGTGGCTCCATATGCAGCTGTAATGCATAGGCCTCCATAATCCACGACACTGATCCTTTTGTTTAGTAAATATTCCAGGTACGAAGTATCTTATTCCTATTTCTGCTTCCTCCATATATCTTTAGGTTCAATTTCATAATAGTGGCTATCAGTATTGTACAATAGGCCCACTTTCAGAAATAGTAATTCAAAGTGTATATATATTCTATAAGAACCTCAGGACAAAAATTTTGTTTTTAGTAAAAAGAATAGTATTTGTTTTTACTGTTACATATTGTCATTACATTTTCCTCTATCATTTGTTTTAGAACACTTAAAAGATTTTGTCTTTGGATCATTAAGTTCAAGTTAATGTGAATAAACATGAGCTATTTGACCTATGGAATTTGACTTTTATAGATATCCTTCCCTTTTTATGTTCCTTATATCATGAAGGGTTTCTAAAATGTTCCTTGGAAATTGTTTTCCATATTGTTCTATCATGATCCAGTAATACAAATTTTGGTGACTTCTAGTAAGAAAAATTTCCTTTAGAATTTCCTCTAGAATGACTGGCATCCCTCTAAAATTGCCACCTGGGAGCTTTCCTATAGTAAGTAGTTCAAGGGCCTCACCAAAAGTTTATATGTTTAAGAGAATGAACAATGACTAATGATGCCAAATTCATATTGAGTCAGTACTTGCAATATGCTCTGCTTTAAGTCATATAACCCACATAACAACTCAAAGGAAATCACTGGGGGATGAAAATAAAATATAACTAGACAGTGGTTTTGCAAAGAAAGGTTTCCTTTTTAGACTTGAGAACAACTCCAGGCTATGTAACTTCAATGCTTTCTTCCCTTAAGGCATGACATAATTCATACACCTCTCTCACTTGCCCTTCCTCCACACCACTGTCAAACTTCATAACCTCAGTGTGAGTTCACAAGGAGATGACAAGATTTCTACTTTTCTCAGGCTCTTGGCTTATCAGATGATTCCTGATGAGAAGTTACACCAGAGGAAAGTTTGTTTTTTTTACTCTGTTTTTTTAATTCTGTAATCTCCTGAGAATTTTACTGTCATATTTGTCCTGGGCCAGTAGGCACCTTACTAGTTAAATCATGGTTGATTGCAAAATTATGACAAGACACTGCCAAGTTGCAGTGCACTCCTTAATAAACTACTTATGTAATTAGTATCTCATTGCTGGAATTACTCCAATATTTTTTAACATTCTACAGTCTGAAATAGAAGTTTTGACCATAATGAAGAATTGATGCTTCCAGGAATTTATGGCAATGGTTGGAAGGCAAAATTTTATTTATTTATTTATGTTTTGTTTTACTTTTTAAAAAAAAATATTTTTTCTTTTTTAAAAATTAAATTTATTTAAATTCAATTAATAACATATAGTGTATCATTAGTTTCAGAGGTAGAGTGTAGTAATTCATCAGTTGCATATAACACCTAGTGCTCATTACACCACATGCTTTCCTTAATGCCCACCACCCAATGACCCCATCCCCTCCACTTTTCTCCCCCCTCCAGAAACCCTCAGTTTGTTTCCTATAGTTAAGGGTCTCTATGGTTTGTCTCCCTCTCTGATTTCATCTTATTTTATTTTTCCCTCCCTTCCTCTATGATCCTCTGTTTTCTTAAATTGCACATATGAATGAAATCATATTATAATTCAATCAGTGGAGGGCAAATTTTTAAATATTGGGTATGCATTTTTTTCTATAGAAAATGTTTGTTATTTATAGATTTAATTTTTAAGTGTCTCAAAATTAAACATGATACCCACAAATAGACCAATTATAATACAAAACAATGCATATCCTAAATACTGCTTAATTGAGCCACCAAAACCGTTTCTCTGCAATAATTGACCAAAAGCAGTCATGTATTTAACACTCTAAACATACAGATAAAGTGAACAGTAATCTCAAGTATTTGTCTGTCCAGGATGGCATCCACTTAAGACAATCTAATGTGAAACATTTAGAAAATCAGCATTTATTTCGATATTCAGAATTAATATAATCAGTATTACCAACAATGAGCAACCATTTATTGATCACATAATACACGTGTAATAGGAAGTAAATGTGATGTAAACAGCAAATCAGCAAATCTGATGTAAACAGATGCAGCAGGTTCCTAAACTCAAATTGTGAAGAGGAAGGTATACAATTAAAGATAATATTTGAGATGGTAATTTTCTGATTCCTTAGCTTCTTGACAGGAGTAAATTTTATTCTAAGTGTGTCATTCTGGAGACCTATCATAGAATCTATGCTTCCAAACACTCAACAATGTTTTTTTTTAAAGAATTGAATCCCCTGTATTAAATTGATACATATACTAGCTATAGTAGTATTCAGTAACAACTGAATCATGAATGAGTCAGAAGAGAANTATTGCACTATGTGTTAAGTATATTAATGTTCTAGTAAGGCAAAAATAAAATTATGAACACTAGTGTTAATAAGAGGCAAAACTGAATTAAGCAGAAAGAAATCATTAAATCAACTGAATATTGCCATTTTGTAGCAATAAACATGATAATCATCAATGAATATATAACCATCAAAAATCATATTATTAAAATATATTTTAATTTAAATATCAAGCATTTAATATTCAGTTATATAATAGTCAAAGAAATCGTATCATTAAAAGACCTGAATTAGCTGCTAAAATGCTAGCTTTTGTAAATAGTCACATATTTTTTTAAAGAGCAAGCAAGATATTCAATTTTTTTTTTTTTTTTTAGATTTTTTTTTATTTATTAATTTGACAGAGAGAGACAGCCAGCAAGAGAGGGAACACAAGCAGGGGGAGTGGGAGAGGNATATTTTAATTTAAATATCAAGCATTTAATATTCAGTTATATAATAGTCAAAGAAATTGTTCATTAAAAGACCTGAATTAGCTGCTAAAATGCTAGCTTTTGTAAATAATCACATATTTTTTAAAGAGCAAGCAAGATATTCAATTTTAATACTAAGATTATTAAGAGTGATTATATAAAATATATAAATTCTATAAAATATATTTCAGAACACTGAAGTTGTTGTATAAAAATAATNTATTCAATTTTAATACTAAGATTATTGAGTGATTATATAAAATATATAAATTCTATAAAATATATTTCAGAACACTGAAGTTGTTGTATAAAAATAATAGCAAGAATACTAAAAATGCCAAATTAACTCTAAGTCAGAAAATGAGTATTAAATTCCAAGAGACATACCTGTGAAACCCATGAAATGTGGAGAGTCACAGATTGTGGAGATTTAAACAGGGCATCAGGATCCTAAGGATGAGAGAACACAGATAACGTCACTTTCATAAAAAGAAAGGCCTACTCTTAAGGAGAAAATATTGATAATTGGAACATCACACCACAGACAACTGCATACTAAAAAAAGGAAGACATTTAAAAGTGGGCAGGGCTCAAGACATAGATCTTGGGAAGGTACTAATTCTAAGGAAGAAGATGTAGGGACAGTTTAAAGATCCAATGGTGAAAAGCACTAAGAATGTGCAAGTGAAAAATTAAGGGTTCTGGGGAAAATGTTGTTGGTATTTTGATAAGGATTGCATTAAATGTTTAGATTGTTTTGGGTAGTATATATATTTTAACATTTTTTCTTCCGATCCATGAGCATGCAATGTTTTTCCATTTCTTTGTGTTATCTTCAATTTCTTTCATCAATGTTTCATAATTTTCAGAGTACAGGTCTTTCACCTCTTTGGTTAGGTTTATTCCTAAGTATCTTATTGTTTTGGGGGCAATTGTAAATGGGATTAATTACTTAATTTCTCTTTCTTTTGCTTCATTATTGGTATGTGGAAATGCAACAGATGCAGGCTGTATACTGCAACTTTACTGTATCTGTTTATCAGTTCTAGCAGTTTTTTTGGTGGAGTCCTTTGGGTTTTCTAGATAGAATACCATGTCATTTTAAATAATGAAAGTATGACTTTCCTTGCTGATTTGGATGCCTTTTCTTTTTCTTCTCTTATTGCTGTGCCTAGGACTTCTGGTACTATGTTAAATAACACTGGTGAGAGTGGATGTCCCTATCTTGCTCCTGATTGTAGAGAAAAGCTCTCATTTTTTCCCCACTGAGGATAACATATGCTTGCATGGGTTTTTCACATATGGCCTTTATTATGTTGAAGTATGTTCCCTCCATCCCTACTTTGTTGAGGGCTTTAACATGAATGGATGTTGTACTTTGTCAAGTGCTTTTTCTTTATCTATTGAAATGATCACATAGTTCTTATCATTTCTTTTATTAATGTGGTATATCACATTGATTGATTGGTAAATATTGAACCACCCTTGGAGCCCAGGAATAAATCCCACTTGGTCATGGTGAATGATTTTTTTTTTAATATATTGCTGGATTCAGTTTGCTAGAATTTTATTGAGAATTTTTGCGTCCATTTTCATCAGGGATATTGGCCTGTAGTATTATTTATTTATTTATTTTTAATTTTTTTTTACTGGTTTTGATATCAGGATAATGCTGGCCTCATAGAATGGATTTGGAAGTTTTTTTTTCCTTTTCTATTTATTGGAATAGTTTGAGAAGAAGAGGTATTAAGTCTCCTTTAAATATTCGTTAGAATTCACCTGTGAAGCCATCTGGCCCTGGACTTTTGTTTGTGAGGAGTTTTTTGATTACTGATTCAATTTCTTTCTTGGTTATTGGTCTGCTCATCAAGTTTCCTATTGCTTCCTGTTTCAGTTTAGGTAGGTCACATGTTTCTAGAAATTTATCCATTTCTTCTATGTTGTCCAATTAGTTGACATATAGTTTTTCATGATATTCTCTTATAATTGTTTGTATTTCTGTGGTGTTGGTTGTTATTTTTCCTCTCATTATAATTTTATTTATTTGGGTCCTTTTGCTTTTCTTTTTGACAATTCTGGCTGGAGGTTCATCAATTTTAATAACTTTTTCAATAAACCAGCTCCTGGTTTCATTGATGTTTCTATTGTTTTTTTAGCTTCCATATCATTTATTTCTGCTCTAATTGTTATTTCCTTCTTTCTGCTGGCTTTAGGCTTCATTTGTTGTTCTTTTTCTTGCTTCCTTAGGTGCAAGGTTAGGTTGTTAATTTGAGGTTTTTCTTGCTTTTTGAAGTATAGGACTGCTTTTGCTGCATCCCAAAGGCTTTGGACAACTGTGTTTTCATTTTCATTTGTTTCCATGTATTTTTTTCCTTCAATTTCCTGATTGACCCACTCACTGTTTAGTAGATTGCTGTTTAGCCTCTATGTATTTGTAGTCTTTCTCGATCTGTATTGAACCACAAAGACCCCGAATAGCCATAACTCTGAAAAAGCAAAGCAAAGTTGGAGGCATCACAATTCTGGACTTCAAGTTACATTACAAAGCCGTAGTGATCAAAATAATATGGTAATTGCACAAAAAAGACACACAGACCCATAGGACAGAACAGAAAACTCAGAAATGAACCCCCAACTATATGGTCAATTAATCTTCAACAAAGCAAGATAGAATCCCAATGGGAAGAAGACAGTCTCTTCAACAAATGGTGCCAGAAAACTGGACAGCAACATACAGAAGAATGAAACTGGACCACTTTTTTGTACCATACACAAAAATAAATTCAGAATGGATTAAAGGCCTAAATGTGAGACTTGAAACCATAAAAATCCTAGAACAGAATGCAGACAGTAACTTCTTTGACATTAGCCATAGCAACTGTTTTCTAGATATGTCTCCTGAGGAGAGGGAAACAAAAGCAAAAATAAATTATTGGGACTTCATCAAAATAAAAAGCTTCTGCACAGAGAAGGAAACAATTAATAAAACTAAAAGGCAACCTACAGAATAGGAGAAGATGTTTGCAAATGACATATCTGATAAAGGGTTACAATCCAAAATATATAAAGAACTTATAAAACTTAACACCCAAAAAATGAATAACCCAGTTTAAAAAATGGGCAGAAGACATGAACATACATTTTTCCAAATAAGACACCCAGATAAACAACAAACACATGAAAAGATGCTCAGCATCACTCATCAACAGGCAAATACAAATCAAAACCCTAATGAGGTATCACCTCACACCTGTCAGAATGGCTAAAATCAACAACACAAGAAAAGACAGGTGCTGGCAAGGATGTGGAGAATGGGGAACACTTTTGGACTACTGGGAATGCAAACTGGTGCAGCCACTCTGGAAAACAGTATGGCAATTCTTCAAAAAGTTAAAAACAGAACTACTCTACAACCCAGCAATTGCCCTGTTTGGTATTTACCCAAAGAATACAAAATTTAAATTAAATTAAATTAAATTAAATTAAATTAAATTAAATTTAAAAGGATACATGCACCCTGACATTCATAGCAACATTATCTACAGTAGCCAAATTATGGAAACAGTCCAAGTGTCCATCATTTGATGAATGGATAAAGAACTGGTATGTGTGTGTTTGTATTCCTATATATATTGCTATATATAGGAATATATATATATATATCAGCCATAACAAAGAATGAAATCTTGCCATTTGCAGCAACATAGATGTAACTAGAGAGTATTATGCTAAGTGCAATAAAGCCAATCAGAAAAAGACAAATACCACATAATTTCACTGATATGTGGAATTTAAGAAACAAAACAAATGAGCAAATAGGAAAAAGAGAGAGAGAGAGAGAAACCAAGAAACAGACTCTTAACTATAGAGAACAAACTGTTGGTTACCAAAAGGGAGGTGGATGGAGGGATGGGTTAAATAGGTGATGGGGATTAAGGAGTGCACTTGCTGAGATGAGCACCAGGTGCTGTACGGAAGTGTTGAATCATTATATTGTATACCTGAAACTAATATTACACTGTGTGCTACTAATTGGAATTTAAATAAAAATTTTTAAAAAAGACAAAAAAAGACAAGAGATTGTAAGTTAGCAAAGGTGCGGAGAAAAGGGAACAGTTGTATGCTACTGGGGGGAATGTAAATTGGAATAGCCCTGTAGAATCCCTCAACAAATTAACAGAAATATCATATGACCCAACAATCTCACTTCTGGGTATATATCCAAAGGAAATTAAATAAGGATCTTGAAGAGATCTCTGTACTACCACATTCAGTGCAGCACTATTCACAATAGCCAAGATATCAGAACAACTTAAATGTAAATTT
>NC_048219.1:73447821-73488120 GCF_002007445.2 Ailuropoda melanoleuca | reverse complement strand
ATAATGGAAAAACCTTTTATGTTATAGCCATCATTCTATGTTATGAGTTATTACCAACTTTAACTCATGGTTATTGCACTATGTGTTAAGTATATTAATGTTCTAGTAAGGCAAAAATAAAATTATGAACACTAGTGTTAATAAGAGGCAAAACTGAATTAAGCAGAAAGAAATCATTAAATCAACTGAATATTGCCATTTTGTAGCAATAAACATGATAATCATCAATGAATATATAACCATCAAAAATCATATTATTAAAATATATTTTAATTTAAATATCAAGCATTTAATATTCAGTTATATAATAGTCAAAGAAATCGTATCATTAAAAGACCTGAATTAGCTGCTAAAATGCTAGCTTTTGTAAATAGTCACATATTTTTTTAAAGAGCAAGCAAGATATTCAATTTTTTTTTTTTTTTTAGATTTTTTTTTATTTATTAATTTGACAGAGAGAGACAGCCAGCAAGAGAGGGAACACAAGCAGGGGGAGTGGGAGAGGAAGAAGCAGGCTCATAGTAGAGGAGCCTGATGTGGGGCTCGATCCCATAACGCCGGGATCACGCCCTGAGCCGAAGGCAGACGCTTAACCGCTGTGCCACCCAGGCGCCCCGCAAGATATTCAATTTTAATACTAAGATTATTGAGTGATTATATAAAATATATAAATTCTATAAAATATATTTCAGAACACTGAAGTTGTTGTATAAAAATAATAGCAAGAATACTAAAAATGCCAAATTAACTCTAAGTCAGAAAATGAGTATTAAATTCCAAGAGACATACCTGTGAAACCCATGAAATGTGGAGAGTCACAGATTGTGGAGATTTAAACAGGGCATCAGGATCCTAAGGATGAGAGAACACAGATAACGTCACTTTCATAAAAAGAAAGGCCTACTCTTAAGGAGAAAATATTGATAATTGGAACATCACACCACAGACAACTGCATACTAAAAAAAGGAAGACATTTAAAAGTGGGCAGGGCTCAAGACATAGATCTTGGGAAGGTACTAATTCTAAGGAAGAAGATGTAGGGACAATTTAAAGATCCAATGGTGAAAAGCACTAAGAATTTGCAAGTGAAAAATTAAGGGTTCTGGGGAAAATGTTGTTGGTATTTTGATAAGGATTGCATTAAATGTTTAGATTGTTTTGGGTAGTATATATATTTTAACATTTTTTCTTCCAATCCATGAGCATGCAATGTTTTTCCATTTCTTTGTGTTATCTTCAATTTCTTTCATCAATGTTTCATAATTTTCAGAGTACAGGTCTTTCACCTCTTTGGTTAGGTTTATTCCTAAGTATCTTATTGTTTTGGGGGCAATTGTAAATGGGATTAATTACTTAATTTCTCTTTCTTTTGCTTCATTATTGGTATGTGGAAATGCAACAGATGCAGGCTGTATACTGCAACTTTACTGTATCTGTTTATCAGTTCTAGCAGTTTTTTTGGTGGAGTCCTTTGGGTTTTCTAGATAGAATACCATGTCATTTTAAATAATGAAAGTATGACTTTCCTTGCTGATTTGGATGCCTTTTCTTTTTCTTCTCTTATTGCTGTGCCTAGGACTTCTGGTTCTATGTTAAATAACACTGGTGAGAGTGGATGTCCCTATCTTGCTCCTGATTGTAGAGAAAAGCTCTCATTTTTTCCCCACTGAGGATAACATATGCTTGCATGGGTTTTTCACATATGGCCTTTATTATGTTGAAGTATGTTCCCTCCATCCCTACTTTGTTGAGGGCTTTAACATGAATGGATGTTGTACTTTGTCAAGTGCTTTTTCTTTATCTATTGAAATGATCACATAGTTCTTATCATTTCTTTTATTAATGTGGTATATCACATTGATTGATTGGTAAATATTGAACCACCCTTGGAGCCCAGGAATAAATCCCACTTGGTCATGGTGAATGATTTTTTTTTTAATATATTGCTGGATTCAGTTTGCTAGAATTTTATTGAGAATTTTTGCGTCCATTTTCATCAGGGATATTGGCCTGTAGTATTATTTATTTATTTATTTTTAATTTTTTTTTACTGGTTTTGATATCAGGATAATGCTGGCCTCATAGAATGGATTTGGAAGTTTTTTTTTCCTTTTCTATTTATTGGAATAGTTTGAGAAGAAGAGGTATTAAGTCTCCTTTAAATATTCGTTAGAATTCACCTGTGAAGCCATCTGGCCCTGGACTTTTGTTTGTGAGGAGTTTTTTGATTACTGATTCAATTTCTTTCTTGGTTATTGGTCTGCTCATCAAGTTTCCTATTGCTTCCTGTTTCAGTTTAGGTAGGTCACATGTTTCTAGAAATTTATCCATTTCTTCTATGTTGTCCAATTAGTTGACATATAGTTTTTCATGATATTCTCTTATAATTGTTTGTATTTCTGTGGTGTTGGTTGTTATTTTTCCTCTCATTATAATTTTATTTATTTGGGTCCTTTTGCTTTTCTTTTTGACAATTCTGGCTGGAGGTTCATCAATTTTAATAACTTTTTCAATAAACCAGCTCCTGGTTTCATTGATGTTTCTATTGTTTTTTTAGCTTCCATATCATTTATTTCTGCTCTAATTGTTATTTCCTTCTTTCTGCTGGCTTTAGGCTTCATTTGTTGTTCTTTTTCTTGCTTCCTTAGGTGCAAGGTTAGGTTGTTAATTTGAGGTTTTTCTTGCTTTTTGAAGTATAGGACTGCTTTTGCTGCATCCCAAAGGCTTTGGACAACTGTGTTTTCATTTTCATTTGTTTCCATGTATTTTTTTCCTTCAATTTCCTGATTGACCCACTCACTGTTTAGTAGATTGCTGTTTAGCCTCTATGTATTTGTAGTCTTTCTCGATCTGTATTGAACCACAAAGACCCCGAATAGCCATAACTCTGAAAAAGCAAAGCAAAGTTGGAGGCATCACAATTCTGGACTTCAAGTTACATTACAAAGCCGTAGTGATCAAAATAATATGGTAATTGCACAAAAAAGACACACAGACCCATAGGACAGAACAGAAAACTCAGAAATGAACCCCCAACTATATGGTCAATTAATCTTCAACAAAGCAAGATAGAATCCCAATGGGAAGAAGACAGTCTCTTCAACAAATGGTGCCAGAAAACTGGACAGCAACATACAGAAGAATGAAACTGGACCACTTTTTTGTACCATACACAAAAATAAATTCAGAATGGATTAAAGGCCTAAATGTGAGACTTGAAACCATAAAAATCCTAGAACAGAATGCAGACAGTAACTTCTTTGACATTAGCCATAGCAACTGTTTTCTAGATATGTCTCCTGAGGAGAGGGAAACAAAAGCAAAAATAAATTATTGGGACTTCATCAAAATAAAAAGCTTCTGCACAGAGAAGGAAACAATTAATAAAACTAAAAGGCAACCTACAGAATAGGAGAAGATGTTTGCAAATGACATATCTGATAAAGGGTTACAATCCAAAATATATAAAGAACTTATAAAACTTAACACCCAAAAAATGAATAACCCAGTTTAAAAAATGGGCAGAAGACATGAACATACATTTTTCCAAATAAGACACCCAGATAAACAACAAACACATGAAAAGATGCTCAGCATCACTCATCAACAGGCAAATACAAATCAAAACCCTAATGAGGTATCACCTCACACCTGTCAGAATGGCTAAAATCAACAACACAAGAAAAGACAGGTGCTGGCAAGGATGTGGAGAATGGGGAACACTTTTGGACTACTGGGAATGCAAACTGGTGCAGCCACTCTGGAAAACAGTATGGCAATTCCTCAAAAAGTTAAAAATAGAACTACTCTACAACCCAGCAATTGCCCTGTTTGGTATTTACCCAAAGAATACAAAATTTAAATTAAATTAAATTAAATTAAATTAAATTAAATTAAATTTAAAAGGATACATGCACCCTGACATTCATAGCAACATTATCTACAGTAGCCAAATTATGGAAACAGTCCAAGTGTCCATCATTTGATGAATGGATAAAGAACTGGTATGTGTGTGTTTGTATTCCTATATATATTGCTATATATAGGAATATATATATATATATCAGCCATAACAAAGAATGAAATCTTGCCATTTGCAGCAACATAGATGTAACTAGAGAGTATTATGCTAAGTGCAATAAAGCCAATCAGAAAAAGACAAATACCACATAATTTCACTGATATGTGGAATTTAAGAAACAAAACAAATGAGCAAATAGGAAAAAGAGAGAGAGAGAGAGAAACCAAGAAACAGACTCTTAACTATAGAGAACAAACTGTTGGTTACCAAAAGGGAGGTGGATGGAGGGATGGGTTAAATAGGTGATGGGGATTAAGGAGTGCACTTGCTGAGATGAGCACCAGGTGCTGTACGGAAGTGTTGAATCATTATATTGTATACCTGAAACTAATATTACACTGTGTGCTACTAATTGGAATTTAAATAAAAATTTTTAAAAAAGACAAAAAAAGACAAGAGATTGTAAGTTAGCAAAGGTGCGGAGAAAAGGGAACAGTTGTATGCTACTGGGGGGAATGTAAATTGGAATAGCCCTGTAGAATACCTCAACAAATTAACAGAAATATCATATGACCCAACAATCTCACTTCTGGGTATATATCCAAAGGAAATTAAATAAGGATCTTGAAGAGATCTCTGTACTACCACATTCAGTGCAGCACTATTCACAATAGCCAAGATATCAGAACAACTTAAATGTAAATTTTTAAAAAAAAAGGGAAAAAAAAAGAATAAAAGAAAAATTAAGGGTATGTCAGGAATAAAAGAAAATCATAAAATTATTGATTCTTCTCTATCAAAAAATGATCATCACTGACTGAAAAAAAACCCAGCAGTTTATTATATCAAGAGGAGAGGTACTCTGGACTAGTAAATCTAATCAGTATTTCAAAACTTTCACCTTCCTCTACATATAACTATTAATATTTATTTAGAGGAATAACATTTACAAAATAACAAAAATATTGAAAATTATAATCTCACAATGTTAACATATGAAAGAACATACAAAATAATAATTGAGGGGCGCCTGGGTGGCTCAGTCGTTAAGCATCTGCCTTTGGCCCAGGGCGTGATCCCAGCGTTCTGGGATCGAGCCCCACATCAGGCTCCTCCGCTGGGAGCCTGCTTCTTCCTCTCCCACTCCCCCTGCCTATGTTCCCTCTCTCTCTGGCTGTCTCTCTCTCTCTGTCGAATAAATAAATAAAATCTTTAAAAAAAAAAAAAAAGAAAATGAATGTTATAAAAAAATAATAATAATAATAATTGAAATAGTTCAACTAATTAATATGGTCCTTCCAAAACCACATAATGCAGAAAATGAGTAAAACACNGGATCGAGCCCCACATCAGGCTCCTCCGCTGGGAGCCTGCTTCTTCCTCTCCCACTCCCCCTGCCTATGTTCACTCTCCCTCTGGCTGTCTCTCTCTCTCTGTCGAATAAATAAATAAAATCTTTAAAAAAAAAAAAAGAAAATGAATGTTATAAAAAAAAATAATAATAATAGTAATTGAAATAGTTCAACTAATTAATATGGTCCTTCCAAAACCACATAATGCAGAAAATGAGTAAAACATACACTCTAATTTGAGTTAACACTAAACCAACATTTACATAAATTTTAAAAAGCAACAACAAAATCCTGAATTATAAATTCCACACCTAGGAAACATATTTTAAAAAGAGTATGTCAAATAAGTTGAACAAATTCAGAAAAGTTATTGACAAAAAGGTGAAATCATCTGATGAATAAAGATTGATTAACATGTTACCAAAAGGAGAGGCATTTAAAGTAAAATTTCATATGTGTGATTAAGGAATTGCATGAAATAAAATTCAGAGGAAAAGTGATCTTTATAGGAAAAAAGAGCCTTATATACATACATATATAATTGAAGCCCACATAAAGCACACACTCACACACACAAATCAAAGTAAAATTAATATTAAAAAATAATTCAGTAATATTTCCCAGGAAATAAACAGACCCAATTCTAATGAGAAGCTCACTATACATCATGGAGTTATTGACCTAGAACATTCAACTCAAGAAATATTGTGATAAAGCTTTGGGGCTTTAAAAATGAAAAAAAAAAATTTCCAGCTCTCCAGAAACTANAAAAAAAAAAAAAAAAAAAAAACAAAAAAAAAAAAAAAAAAAAAAAAAAAAAATTCATCCACTGAAAAAACAACATGCCACAAAGATACCATTTCTAAGAACCTCAACAAAAGCAAATGTGAGCTAAGTCTGTCATATCTGTCCAACTGTCTTAAGTATCAAGGGTGTAAAATCATTCTTATATATGGAATACCTCAGGGAATACTGCAAATGAACTCTTCTTGAGGAATCTTCTAAAAGATGAGCTACATTCCACCAAGTGATAACTGGGAAACTTCAGAAAATGGCTCATGGCAGCACTGAACATACTTAATTTCCACATCTATAGATCTAAGAATAAATGAAACGTAAGAACAAGGTTGTAAAAGTAACACGGTTATATCCTCCCCCAAAAAAAACAAACTAAAAAAAGCCCAAAAAACCTGACGACAAGAAGAAATAATACAAACAAAATGTTGGAGGAAGAATGTGAATTGTCACATCAGTAGTAGTTGGCAGTCAAAGAATGTTGTCCTCATCTGACAATCAAGCAACAGATGGTTAAACAAAAAAGAAAGAAGACTTAAGGGTATTTTAATAAATATTATTATAAAGGGAACCATGTGAACAAAAGTACAAATCTTTCATGATTTAGAAAAAGAAAAAAGTAAACAGACCTCATAGAAGTGTAGATGCAACAAAATATAATATTCATTGTAGTTACATTATCATATTATTAAGTAATATGAGAACTTGAAACCAAATATCAGACATAACAATACACATGAATGTGCCTAACTCACTTATTTTGAAAAACAAAATGGATTCCAGTTTATCTTACAAAGCAGCAGCATCCAGATTTATGCAGTTTAATACAGACATACCTAAAACAATGACTCTCAAAAGCTAAACATAAAGGATGGGGAAGGTAGAACAGGAAAACAGAAAAATTAAGAAAGTACAAGATAGAAACCTTGTATCAGACGAACTATAACTAAGAAAAAAGCACTAAATGCACCACAAATAATGATAAAAGCCACGATTCACTTCCATATAGTCTACATTAAAGAGATATAAAGTAGAGAGAAACACACCAATAATATGAGATTTAAGCCATTATTATTTTTTTTTGGTCAATACAAATCAAGTGAAAAAAACATTAAACAAGAGGCAGTAGATTTCAGTAACATAATCAATAAAGTAAATATACATATAACTATATTGTATCTTGATGTTAGAAAATATACCTTTTTTTAGAACACATGGAATATTCACAAAATGAATCATACATACATTATTAGCTTAAAAAAAAGCATCAATAAATCCTATGAAGCAGAAATAATACAGACAGCAATCTTAAGTTAATAAAATGAAATCAATAAAACTAAAAATTAATGACAACATTTTAAAAGATACTTTCTTCAGGATTTTTTTTTTTTTAATGGAAAGGCATGTTAAATTAGGCAAGAGAAAACACAATTTGGAACAACAAAGAAAGCATCAGAACAAGACTCAGATATGGCACAGATGATCAGAGTGATCATACAGGAAATGTAAAATGATTATAATAAATATGTTAAGGGTTCTAAAAGAAAAAGAAGACAAAACACATAATGAGATGGGTAATATTGGCAGAGATATGGAAGTTTGAAGGAATAGCCAAATGAAGTCACAACAAATCAAAATACTGTAACAGACTTTAAGAATGCTTTTGATGGGCTCATCAACAGACTGCCTATGGCCAAGGAAAGAATAAGCTTGAAGATATGTCAATAAACACACAAACTGAAATACAAAAGAAAACAACAACAACAACAGAAAAAAAGAACATCTGAAAACTGTGGGACAGGTTCATAATGTGTAACTAACATGCATAATTATAATAACTGAATGAAAAGAAGGGACAAAGCAGAAGCAATGTTTGAATTAATGATGGTCTAAAATTTTCCAAATTTAATGACCGGCATCAAACCACAAAGACAGCTCAAATAACACTAAGCAGTATAAATATCAAACAATAAATACCAAGGCATATCACATTCAAACTGCAGAAAACCAAAGACAAAGAGAAAATTATGGAGAAATCAGATGGGGGGAAAACCATGTTACTTATTGAGGAACAAGGATAAGAATCATGAAGGACTTCTCATCAGAAGCCATGCAAACAAGAAGAAATACAGAGTTGAAAGGAAAAATCAACCAACCTAGAATTCCATATGCATGGATTTATCCTTTAAAAGTGATAAAACTTTCTTCAAACAGACAAAAAGTGAGGGAATTCATTGCCATCAGACCTCACTTTCAAGAAACGTTAAAAAGAAGTTCTTCAAGGAGAAGGAAAATAATATAGGTCAGAACCTCAATTCACAAAGGAAATGTGTCATGGAAGGAATAAATGAATGTAAAATAAAACCTTTTAATTTTTATATTTATGGACCTAAAAGTAACTTTGTTTTGAACATAATAATAGTAAAAATATATTGGGTCTTTAAAGCATGTAGATAAATGAAGGCAATAGTCTAAGGGACAAGATAAAAGAACTGGGAATAATCTGTCATAAAATATCTGTACTACCCATGAAGTGGTAAGGTGTTTTTCAAAGTGGCCTTAGATTGTAAACGTATACTGCAAGCTCTGGGACAACCACTAAACCATTTTTTTTTTTTTAAAGGGTGATTGATATGCTAGAAGAGAAAAGAAAAAATTAAATCATACAAAATGCTCAATTAAAACCAGAGATTGTGGGGTACCTGGGTGGTTCAGTCAGTTAAGTGTCTCCCTTTGGCTCAGGTCATGATCTCAAGATCCTGGGATCGAGCCGCACATCAGGCTCCCAACTCAGCGAGGAGTCTGCTTCTCCCTCTCAACCCCTCTACCCCCATCCCCCGAGCTTGTGTTCTTTCTCTCTCTCTTTCTCTCAAACAAATGAATAAAATCTTTAAAACAAACAAAAAAAAAGATATTGCAGGGGATCCTGGGTGGTTCAGTCGGTTAAGCATCTGACTCTTGATTGGGCTCAGGTCATGATCTCAGGGTTGAAAGATTGAACCCTGAGTCAGGCTCCATACTAAGCATGGAGTCTGCTTACGATTCTTACTCTCCCTCTGCCCCTCCTTCCCCTGCTCGTGCTCTCTTGCCCTCTCTCAAAAAAAAAAAAAAAAAAAGCAAAAAACAAAGATTGCAGACAGAGGAAAAGAAAACAAAAAAGAATAAGTGCAATGAATAGGGGAAAAATTACAACATAGTAGACGTATATGCATATTAACAATTACTTTAAGAGTGCAAGTCTAAATATACCAATGAAAAAACAGTCAGAGCTGATAAAAACATAAACACAGCTATATGTTCTCTAAAAGGAACACATTTTAAACATAAAGACACAGATTAAAAATAAAAGTATGGAGAAAGAAATACCATGCTGACAGTAGTAAGAAAAAAGACAACAGACTTCAGAACAGGGAAAATTATCAGTCATCAAAACAGGCAGTGCATAGTGATAAAGGGGTAAATTCCCCTAGAAAGCATAGTAATACTTAACACACACCTATCCACATAGCAACAGACGGTCAAAATATGTGAGGCAAAAACTGATAGAACTGAAAGAAATACACAAATCCACTATTGTAGTTGAACACTCCAAAGGCCTTCTTTTGGTAACTGGTCCATCAAGAGGAAGAAATCAGCAGCAATGCAACTGACATGAACAGACTTTTTTTTTTTTTAAGATTTTATTTATTTATTTATTTGAGAGAGAAAGAGACTGAGGGAGCATGAGGAGGGGGAGGAGCTGAGGGAGAGCAACAAGTAGATTCCCCACTGAGTGCGGAACTCAACATGAAGCTCTATCCCAAGACCCTGAGATCTTGACCTGAGTCAAAATCAAGAGTCAGGTTCTTAACTGACTGAGTCACCCAGGTACCACTGAACAGATTTTTAATCTATTTGACCTGACATTTATAGAGCAGTTCATCCAACAAAAGCAGAATACATATTCTTCTTAAGTTCAAATGGAAAATCCATCAGGATAGAATGCAATTTTGGGTCATAAAATGCAACACAAATAACATAAAATATATTTTCAGACCATAATGGAATTAAAATAATTATCAATAAGAGAAAGCAGGAAAATCACCAAATGTTTGGACATTAAACAGAACAGTGTGAAATACACAAAGGTTTCACTAAGAAAAGGTCTCAGGAAAATTAAGACAGTTTTTGAAATAAATGAAAATGAAAATAAGACATCTAAATTTGTGGCGTGCAGTGAAAACAGTGGTTAGAAGGAAAATTATAGTGCTAAATGCATATTTTAGAAAAGAAGAAAGCACTTAAATAATCTAAGCTTCTATCTCAGAAAACTAGAGAAACAGGAGATATTTAAGTTCAAAGCAAACAGAGAAAAAAAACAAATTATAAAATTTAGAGCAGAAATCTATTAACTCGAATCCAGGAAAACAACAGAAAAAAACCAAACAAGATGGATTTATTGAAAGATTAAACCTCTAGCCAGGCTAACCAAATAAAAATGAAAAAAAAAGACAGAAAATACTTATAAATAATCCTCTGGACATTAAAAGCTTAACAAAGGGTATTATGGACTGCAAGGGGCCCCCCACAAAAAATTCATGTATTGGAGCTCTAATCCCAAATGTGATGATATTAGAAGATGGGGCCTTTGGGAGGTAGTTAATTTAGATGAGATCAATGAGGTTGGGGTCTTCATGATAGGATTGGTGCCCTTATAAGAAAAGATAATAGAGCTTGCTCTTTTCCTCTCCCCATCAGTTACAGCATGAAGGTAGCTGTCAACAACCCAGAAGAGGGTTCTCATCAGACACCAGTATCCATGAGCACTTTCATTTTGTTATTCCCAACTTCCAGGAGAAATAGATGTTTTTAAGTCACCTAGTCTATGGTACTTTGCTATAGCAGCCCAAATTAACTAAGGCACAGGGATACTATGAATAACTTTATGCCCACAAATTTGATAACTTAGATACAATATACAAATTACTTGAAAGATGCAAACTTATAAAAGTCAAACAAGGAGAAATAGATAATATCATTAGGTCCATCTATATTAACAACATTGAAAAAAAATCTTCCAAAAAAGAAAGCGTCAGGAAGGAATGAAAGGAAGGAAGCATAAGGGAGAAATACCAATTTTCCATAATCTTTATCAGGAAACAGAAGCATAAGAACACCTCATAATTCTTTTTATAAGGTCAGTATTTTCCCAATACCAACACTATATAAAGGCATTACTAGATAGGAAAACTACTGACAAAATAATCTTAAGAGTTTATATGGAAAGGCAAAAGACCTATAATATCCAATACAGTACTAAAGAAGAACAAAGTTGGAGTAGTATGTGACTTCGAAGATGGGGCCTTTGGGAGGTAGTTAATTTAGATGAGATCAATGAGGTTGGGGTCTTCATGATAGGATTGGTGCCCTTATAAGAAAAGATAATAGAGCTTGCTCTTTTCCTCTCCCTATCAGTTACAGCATGAAGGTAGCTGTCAACAACCCAGAAGAGGGTTCTCATCAGACACCAGTGTCCATGAGCACTTTCATTTGTTATTCCCAACTTCCAGGAGAAATAGATGTTTTTAAGTCACCTAGTCTATGGTACTTTGCTATAGCAGCCCAAATTAACTAAGGCACAGGGATACTATGAATAACTTTATGCCCACAAATTTGATAACTTAGATACAATATACAAATTACTTGAAAGATGCAAACTTATAAAAGTCAAACAAGGAGAAATAGATAATATCATTAGGTCCATCTATATTAACAACATTGAAAAAAAATCTTCCAAAAAAGAAAGCGTCAGGAAGGAATGAAAGGAAGGAAGCATAAGGGAGATATACCAATTTTCCATAATCTTTATCAGGAAACAGAAGCATAAGAACACCTCATAATTCTTTTTATAAGGTCAGTATTTTCCCAATACCAACACTATATAAAGGCATTACTAGATAGGAAAACTACTGACAAAATAATCTTAAGAGTTTATATGGAAAGGCAAAAGACATATAATATCCAATACAGTACTAAAGAAGAACAAAGTTGGAGTAGTATGTGACTTCGAGACTTATTATAAAGCTATAATAAACAGGAGAGTGAGGTATTGCTAAAAGAATAAACACACAGATCAAAGAATGAAATAGAGTGCTCGGGAAGATACCCACGCAAATATCATCAACTCATCTTTGAAAAAGGAGCAAAGGCAATTCACTCAAAGAAAGATACTCTTTTTGATAAATAATACTGGAACATTTTGACTTTCAGATGAAAATCATATCTATATATATATTTAGACACACAAGCTTCACAACTTTCTGAAAGTAACCTCAAAATGGATCACAGACCTAACTGTAAAACTCAAAACTGTAAAACTTCTAGAAGAAAACAAAGAAAATCTGGATAACCGTGGGTTTGGTGATGCCTTTTTAGATACAATACCAACAGCATAATTCATGAAGGAAAACACTGAGAAGTTGGGAGTTATTAAAAAGAAAAATCTTCTGCTCTGCATAAAGATACTATTAAGAGAAAGAAAAGGTAAGCCACAAAAAAGAGAAGACACATATTTGATAAAACACTTCAATCCAAAACATACAAATATCTCTTGAAACTCAACAATTTTTTTTTAAATAAGCAAAAGATGTGAACAGCTTCCTTACCAAATTAGATACACAGAAGAAAAATAAGGGGCGCCTGGGTGGCACAGCGGTTAAGCGTCTGCCTTCGGCTCAGGGCGTGATCCTGGCGTTGAGGGATCGAGCCCCACATCAGGCTCCTCTGCTATGAGCCTGCTTCTTCCTCTCCCACTCCCCCTGCTTGTGTTCCCTCTCTCACTGGCTGTCTCTATCTCTGTCAAATAAATAAATAAAATCTTAAAAAAAAGAAGAAGAAAAATAAGCATATTAAGAGTCTTAACATCATTTGTCGCTATGGAAGTGTAAATTAAAACAACATAGGACCATATACCTATTTGAATTGCTTAAAAAACAAAAACAAAAACAAAAACAAAAGTTGACAATAACAAAGGACTGTGCGGATGAAGACAACAGAAATTCTAATTCATTGTTGGAAGGAATACAAAATGATACCGCCACTTTGGAAGACTGTTCAGCAGTTTCTTAAAAAGCTAAACATTGCTTTCCCATGTTACACATCAATTGCATTCTCAGGTAATACTCAGCTGATCTGAAAATTTGTTTCCACACAAAAACCTGCACATGACGCTTATAGCAACTTTATTCATAATTGCAAAAAAGGAAGCGTGCAATTTGTTCATTAGTAAATGAACACACAAACTGTGGTACATCCATACAAAGGAATATTCAGCAGTAAAAAAGAAATGATCTAGCAAGCAATGAAAGGAATTGATGAACCTTTAATGTGAAATACCGTGTGAAAGAAGCAAGTTTAAAAAGGCTACATATTCCAATTATACGACATATTAGAAAAGGGAAAACCATGAAGATAGTAAAAATGATCAGTGATTGACAGTTGGGTATGGGGGGGTTGAACAGGTGAAGCACGGGGACATTTTAGGGCTATGAAACTATTCCTTATGATACTGTAATGGTGGATACATGACACTATGCATTTGTCAAAACCCACAGAGTTTTACAGAACAAAAAATAATTCTAATTGTCTTCAAGTTTTAACAAGCCATTTTAGGAGGCAGACGTATCACAGGAAGGCATGTAGAAAGTGATGGCATTCTAGCTGCAGGGGATCCTTTAAAAAACAGCAGGGGTTAGGGGTGTGAATCCCCCAGGCAGTCAGAAATCTGCATCTAACTTGACTCCCCAAAACTTCACTAGTAGCCTACTACTGACCGGAAGCCTTNACTACTGACCAGAAGCCTTACTAATAACATAGTGAATTACACATATTTTACATGTTGCATGTGTTACATACAATATTCTTATAATACAGTTAAGCTAGAGGGAAAAAAAAAAAGAGGTATAAAGAAAACCGTAAGAGAAAATACATTTACAGTACTGTAATGTATTTATTGAAAAAATCTGCATATAAGTGGACCTGCATAACTCAAACTCATGTTGCTCAAGGGTCAACTATATATTACAAGTGTTTGAAACAATCTCACTGAAAGGTGAGAGGGAAGGTGCTAACCTAAATAACTTTGGAAATGAGTGAAATCTCTAAGACTAAAGGCAAAATACGCTGCATGTAAGTGTTGTGCTCTACTTGATAAAGTTATGTCCAGTGGGCAAAAAGGTTAAGAATCTTGATGCCATTGTAAACGATGCTAGAATCGAACTATTATATAAATGAATGGCTCATGGTGGGGGGCTGGGTTTCTTACTATTGGAGGGGAAATTTGCTGATACGGATGTGCAGAAGTCTTGAATGATAGTAAAGCATTAGAGTGGGAGACATTAGTAGGCACTCAGGTTTACCTTATGCAGACAGACAGTTGCATATGGAAATACATAGTATACACATTGTTAGTACACACACATGTATCCCTTGCTCTGGCAGCTGAGAAGGCCTAAAAACAGATATTTCATATCAATAAGCACACCTAGTGCCTAGCCTTGGTCCCTGTGATTCTTCAATGAAAGGAACCAGTGCTCCTTGGAGGAATGGCTGATTCTAGGATCGGGCCTGGAAATAAACAAGATGATCCTGGAACTCTTTTAGTGTCAGAAAGTAAGGACATGCTTATACAAACAAAAAATCAAACAAACAAAAAAATCCTTCACTGATAATATGTCATATGTCAAGGAAGCACAGGAACCAACTGACAGGAGTTCTCAGTGGCCAAAGTCCCCAAAAAGATCCTAATGTTTCCCAAAGCTGGAGCAATCTGACCAGCAACATAAATAAAGTAGTATTGGATTTTAACCATAATTTTACAATAAATATCTGAGCCCACATTGATATAAATGATTGCATAATTAAATACATGAAGCAATAAATCTACCATTGAAAAGAATTCCAAATAATTTATGTAGAAGTCTTCCATCAGGAGGGGAAGCAGAACTCCTAGTTAAGCTTTGGCTGTATAGAGTGACTACTTTTCAAGGAATATAAAATGGAAAAGGGTGAAAAGATTAACCTTACAGTGGAAAAGCCTGAAAACCACATTATCTCAGCGAGGTGATCAGATTATGTAATAAGGATTATTAGTTGTCCTAAGTATAAAAATTAAGATGTTATAAATCTCCTGAAGCATTTGATGATTATTTGGCCCTGGAAACTCTCCTACAATGTGTCCCCCTATATCCTCCTTTTTCTGTTTTATTTAATTTTGGTGTGGTTGCTATTCTGTGAGGATTTAGACAGAATTCTATTTACTCTATAAAATGGAATAATTTGGCAGAAAAGAACATAAGAATATTCTTCAGTCTACCAGAAAATAACTGAAATGTGTATATGTATGTAGACAAGGGTAAATTGCTGTAACTTTGAGAAAAATTTGGCAAGCTTGTTAAAATTTAGAGTGTACCCTCTGATCCAGTAATTCTGATCAAAGTTAAACATTCAAGGAAGTAAAATATATATTGTGATTAATTAATGGAAAACTCAAGAACTACAGGCTTAAATGTAGGGAAAAGAAATTATTTTGACTTATACACAATAATTTAATTTTCATATGTAATATTCTGAACAGAAGAAGAAATATGTTAAGCCATATCAATAAACCTAGAATCAGTCTCCTTTTGCTTTATAAAGTTGAAATGAAATAAGTACTTGAAAGAACTGAAATATTCTTGAAAATAATATATTAAGTTCCTCTTATTTGGGGTAAATATCATTTTTTATGTCCTAGAACAATATTATGACAATCTTCAGTATACATTATATATTGAGACCAACTTATCAAATTCATTGTAAAAAAGATACTTGGCCTTTAAAAATTTTATCACTGTTCCAACATTCCAAGTTTTGGGTACGTTATGGGTATACGGTGCACAGTGAAAAGAAAGATTCTTGGTCCTCTAGCCATGCAGTTCCTCTCACAAACAAAATAATTAGTTTATTTACTAATAAATAAGCTATCGGTGATAGCTTATGTAAGTACAATGTAAAACACATACCCATCCATATGGATATGCGTATATGAGTGTAAATACACATATACGCACACATACACATATATATTTGTAATTTCATGAACAAATCTAGAGTCCTAGGGGTAGAATTACTGGATCAAAGTGTACACTCTAAATTTTAATAGGCTTGCCAAATTTTTCTCAAAGTTACAAAAATTTATCCTTGCCCATATACATACCCTTGTCAATCAAAAATTTATCCAACTTTTGATCTTCATAATTTGATAAATAAAAACAGGTTAACTATGGTTTCATTGTTGCATTTCTCTTATATAGAACATAGCTACACATCCTTTAATATGTTTAATAACGATTACACCTCACTTACCAACTTTTTTCAAGTCTTCTCTCATTTTTTTTAGGTTTTTAAGATTTTTCTTACTGATTCATCAGTGCTATTTCTATATAAAGGTGATTAGTTTATCAAATAATGCAACTTTTGTATACATTTTCCATTTATTATTTGTCTGTTTCTCATGATACACTCCAAAATTTCACATTTATTTTTTTCACAATCATTGGTCTTTTTGTGCTCTTGAGGTTTTGAGTCATATTAAGAAAGGCTTTCAATAATCTGTGATTATTAAAGAATCATTTCATATTTTCTTACACTATTGTGGTTATATTATTTCTGCTTAAATCTTTGAATTATTAGGCATGTACTTTGATTTAAAGCCTGAGATATGGATCTCCTTTTGGGGCGGGTTAGGATGCTGTTTTTATTTTTATGTTTTCCAGATTGCTACTGTATATTCTCAACTGTATTTATTAAGTAACATACCTGTTTCCCACTGATTTGCAATATTATATTCATCAAAAACCATATTCCTTAATATTTATGTGTTTATTTGGGAGTTTTCACTTATTCATTCTACAATAAATTATCAAAGTAATTTCATGCCAGGCAATTTTGTTTTTGTTACTTTTTAAAAAATTTTACATTTAATTTTAATTTTTTAATTTTTTAATTTTACAATTTTGTTTTGTTACTACTGTTTTGTTTTTAAGTTTTAAAGATTATGTATATATATATATAATTTTACACACACAGAAACAAATATAAATATATGTGTGCATTTAAGTTTTAAAGATTATGCATATGCATATAATTTTACAGACACAGAAACAAACATATATGTATGTATATATACACGTATATGTATAACTATGTGTGTATGTATGTGTGCATACAAAAGCATATAAATATTCCTTTTCAAGAAATAGGCAGAGCATTAAGTGGTCACTTTTATATTCCTCTAACAATATTGAACAATGCCAACAATCTTAGTTGGAAACACATTGGAAAACATTGTTATTCCTTTAGTATTTAACAGTACTCTTGAATAGGGTTTACTAATAGCTCATTTAGGGTTTTTATTTAATCACTATTTATTGTTAGATTAATGTATAATTGTGTTTTTTTATCATGACATGTATATGTGTGTGTGTATAGTTTTGATATCAACCTTATGATTGTTCTATACAAATTATTTAGGATCTTACCTTCTTTTTCTATGTCCTGGGAGGATTTGATTTTCATTTGCATTATTAATTCTACATAAGCTTGACAGATTTGTCCTGCATGAATGTTGGGAAATAGCACATTACTGGCTTGGGGGATAAAAAGAGTAGTTCTGTAACAACTTTACATTTTTATGGTAATTTTATTTCTTCTATTGTCCTCTTCTATTGTTCTATGTTTGTAATTTATAAGTTCCTAATAATTAGCTACATCTCACTATTATTTAAATTTATTTATGTACAATGTGAAAAGTGCTCTCAGAATTCTTTTAATTCTCGTGTGGGTATTTTATCTTGCTATTTCTATTTTGTGTCTATTTCTCCTCATTCAGTTAAGGTTGCCTTGATGAATTTTTCTCTTTATTTTCAAAGTAATAGTTCTTAGATTTATATGTTCCACCATATTCTACTTTATTTCATTAACTGCTTTTTCCCAATTAGGTTATTCAATTACTAACTTAAGTTGGGGGTTTCACTTATTATAGTATTGTCTGTTTTATAGTATTACTATTTAGTAGTATATCTTTTACTCTGGGCTTTGTCTTATTTGTATCCCATAGGTTCTCTTATGTAGGTTTTTAAATAAAATACTATTTAGATTTAATCTTTTCCTTAAGACATTTATTTAACAATTTTTAATATCCGATATTGCACTATTTCTTTTACACTTCTATTAATAATTCACAAATTTAATTAAAGTAGGTCAAAGAATGTCTTTTATACAATTTAGGTATTCTTTTTATGGCTGAATTTATAGTCAATTTTGAGAATGACTGACTTCTGAATATAGAGTTTGATATACCTAAAATTATATTTATCTTATGAATTGTGTGATTTAGTTATTCTGTATTTTTACATACTTTGGTGTACATTTTCACTGGGTGAGAGACACAAATTAAATTATTCTTTTGATTTACATTGCTCTGTTAATTGCTATAGCTTATGCTTTATAATTGTGATTATATATCTGTGCATAGATATTCATGACTGGATATTACATTTTGAATTGTAAATGCCTCTAACACATTTCCTTCGGTATTAAAATTACAACTCTAGATTTTTATTTTTATTATTTTTTAATATTTTATTTATTTATCTATTTGACAGAGAAAGAGAGAGAGAGAGCAGGAGACAGAGAGAGAGCATAGGGCGAGCAAGAGAGGGAGAAGCAGGCTCCCCGCTGAGCAAGGAACCCGACATGGGGCTCAATCCAAGGACCCTGGGATCATGACCTGAGCCGAAGGCAGACGCTTAACTGACTGAGGCACCCAGGAGCCACACAACTCTAGATTTTTAAAATAGCTTAATTAAGGTATAATTGATTGCATGAATTAAAACTGTGCAATTTTTCTAAAGTTCTGTCAAATGTACACAAGAAACCAGCATTACATACATATACACAGGGGCACACACAATAAATACATTGTCTATATATACACACACACAATATTTTGTATACAGACACATTTTTTATTCCTGTAGGCAGTATAATATCTGCGTAATCGGTAATTACTGTGTGCTTCCCCTAATCCTTTATGGTGATTCTTTCCTCATTCTGAGATGTTTTCCTCATGGGAAACTGATGAGTATTCTGCTCAATAACTGAGTAGGACCACCTGCAAATCTTCTGAGTTCTCTCTCTGCAATTCCCTTCTCCCCTCCTCCCACCATACTGTGTCCTGGGTTGCCTCTTCCCTTTCTCCAGATTTAGCTCCATCTTATCAGTTCCCATTGGACTCCACCTGGGTTCCCCTTGTTCTGTGTCCTGAAAAATCTCTCAAGGCGGTAAGTTTTGCAATTGTAGGACTTGACATATTTGTTTTCTGTCTCTCAGAAATCACTGCCCCTTGTTGTCTGTCTATTTTCTTTTCTGAGCTCTGAAATCTGTGTTTCATGATTATCTTTGGTCTCAACATATGTGCTTCAGTGACTATTTCTGAATGATTCTTTCATTTGAGGGGCACACATTCAGTTATGGTTTTAATCTGTTCTGTAACTTCTTTCTGGAGAGGATTTCACAAGTGTCATGAGTTTGGTTACTATTTTCCATTATTTTCTTTTCTCCTTTGTAATTTTTTTGAGTTTAAGTTTGTCTCTTTTTAAAAATTTCTTATTACTATTTAATTAATAAGGTACTAAGGCAATTAAATTCACTCAAGTAGCAAATATAACATATTTACATATATATGGAGAGAAAGATTGAGAGGAAGGGGGGGGACACTTAACCATGTATTACTGTAAAAACTAGAGATACATAAATCCAAAAAGAAAATACACGTTCATGGACCTTACACTTTAGTGGGAGGAAAAAGGCGATAAAACATCAACAAGGTAATATTGTATATGTGAGGTGGTATTGGTTCTATAAAAGAAAACAGAGCATAGTGAAGAGCTAGAGGATGAAGGGTGTCGTTGATATTTTGGGAAATGTTTTTAGAATGGCCACCTGAGTAGCACAGTCGGTTAAGCATCCAAGTCTTGGTTTCAGCTCAGGGTCATGATCTGAGGGTTGTGAGACCGAGCCCGGTGTTGGGCTCGGCACTGGGCATGGAGTCTGCTTAAGACTCTCTCTCCCTCTGCCTCCTCCTCCATCACCTTGTGCTCTCACTCTTAAATAAACAAATCTTAAAAAATGTTATTTAGAAAAAAAATTATCGGCTAAGTTTTGGAGAGTACTCATGGTTATTTTCAAAAGAATGTAAGTCCCTGTGCTTATCTGTGAGAAAGATATTATAGGAAAAGAGAAAACTTACATGAAAAAAGTACATTCATGGAACATGCGTTGCAGTTTGAGAATAGTATAGAAACAACTTTAGCTGAAGTTTGTTAGCAAATGGGTGTATATTGGAAGATGAAGGCATATAGTTAACAAAGAGAAAGACTATATAGGGACTCATAAACCAGTGTAAGAACTATAAATTTTATTATTAATTAGAAGGAAATTCATCAGAGAGTTTTAAGAATAAGAGTGACATGATTTAATTTACATTTATATTTCCAAAAGCCTTTCAGGATCAGTGGAGGAAAATACTTTCAGAAGCAAAATGAAATATGTAAACATTAACACTGCAAAATTTCATGTTAGTTATGAAGGTTGCCTGGGCTAAGGTGGTTATGCTGTAAGTAGTGAGAAGAAACTGAATTCTAGATACTATATTAAGGTAGAGCTTCCAGGTTATGATGAAATGAAGATGAGGAAAAGAGAGAAGCTGATGGTTTTGAAGCTTTTGTTCCATGTTAACAGGAAAAAAAGAGTTGCTATTTACTAGTATGAGAAAGGATGTAGAGAACGAAGTTATACAGTGGGAGAATTAAGGGCTTGGTTTTACAAATATAAATGTGAGATACATTTCAGACTTCCAAGAGTGGACCATGCATTTGGATATAAAAATCTAGTTGCAGAGAAATAAGGTCTACAAATACAAATTGGAATCCTCTAAATACAGATGGTGTTAAAAACTATATGACTGGATAAGATCATGTAAGAATGGGGTACAGATTAAAAAGGAGAAATAACCCTTGACTATTTATTTCCATATGAATGGGGTACAGATTAAAAAGGAGAAAAACCCTTGACTATTTATTTCCAAGAGTGGAGACAGCAACCTCTGGAGCCAAAAAGAATTTCTACCAACTGTCCATGAAGTTTCATAGATTTCTGGTGTGCGTGTGTATTTAAGGGACTGTGGACTCCATGGGTATAAGCAGTTGTTTTAATATTTACTTACCTCTAAATGACAGCCATTGGCAGTTTTGGGTCTGCCCATAATTTAGTACCATTTTCCAGGCTTCCTCTCTAAATGGCAGCCTCCAGGAAAGCCACCTGTATGCTATAATCTGTTAAAGACCAGCTCTTCTTTTCTTTTATGGAATTCAGAGTTAACTGTCGCCACCAGCCTCAGATGCCACTCCCGCTGTTGCAAACACGACACTGCTGACTTTTGGTTTTACTCTTCATGAAGTTTCATCACTTTAAGCAATGACCTTGTGCTAATTGATTCCAAGAGCTGCAGTTGCGTTTATCTTCCCTCAGCATCTTCATACACCTCAGTCAGATCTTCAGTACCTTTGACAGCCCTTCCTCATGAGTATTGGTTTGTGGTTACAAATCTTTCAGTCTTAGAGAAGTTAATTTGCAAGTCCATTACTCATTATTCTTGTTGGTTTGGTATAATTTTAATAACCTAAAATTTCTGGAAAAGTAGGCATGGACTCCCAATGGCAAATATATCTGAGAATAAAAGTAAAATATTTCCTGGTTCATGATAAAAATATTTTTCTTTAACTTTCCCGAAGATGTCTGCCCTTTCTATTACCTCTCTAGGACTAAAAAAATATTAACTTGAGATGACCTTAACAACAGCTTATAAAAGTGTACAGTTTACTTAAATTCTCTTTTACCTGACCTTTCCTAGGCTTGGTTAAGATTAATTTTTTGGTCTTCCTTGTAGATTTTTTTTTAATAATAGGATGGCCTTGTCATCCTCCATATAATTTCTCAAGAGTAACATTACCAATAATCTCCTTAGTACACTTTTAAAAATGGATTTCTTCTAATAGATTAGTATATTTTCATTAGAATTTACAGAGACTTTGAGGTGAATGATTTAAGCTCCATGACACAACAGGTATTGCATTTCCTGACAATTATTTCATGCTTCAGGTTGTATGATGCACAGAGCTAAAAGACATGTTTTTTTTTCCCCATGTGACAAGTTCCAGGTTTTAAAAAATGTGTTTGACTACAGAATAGCTTCCTTTTAATAGCAAGAGACTTAAATAAGGATAAGGCATGCATTTTCTCCGAGGTGAAAAAGAATCACGACTACCTAACTGTCAGATAACATGAGAACTAAGATTTTTATATCTTAGTGCAATAATCCACTAAATAATATGTATTGATTTGCTTTTTGCTTTTTTAGCTAAACACTCTTAAAATACATCTTCCATTTTGATGCTTACAAATGCTAGATGCATTTTGCTGAGCTAGCTTCTAAATCTACTTATGTTACTAATTCAAAGGGAAGCACAGCTTCCCTTAACCTATAATTTGAGTATTTTGCATCTAATTGGTTGCAGTTGAGTAAATATATGTTTGTCCTTACTGTGTTAAACACATAAGCCTCAATGTTTATGCTATGTAAGTATGATTAACTTGTGAAAAATTCATCAAGTGCCCTGAGATCTGCACAGCTTATNAAACAAAAAAATCCTTCACTGATAATATGTCATATGTCAAGGAAGCACAGGAACCAACTGACAGGAGTTCTCAGTGGCCAAAGTCCCCAAAAAGATCCTAATGTTTCCCAAAGCTGGAGCAATCTGACCAGCAACATAAATAAAGTAGTATTGGATTTTAACCATAATTTTACAATAAATATCTGAGCCCACATTGATATAAATGATTGCATAATTAAATACATGAAGCAATAAATCTACCATTGAAAAGAATTCCAAATAATTTATGTAGAAGTCTTCCATCAGGAGGGGAAGCAGAACTCCTAGTTAAGCTTTGGCTGTATAGAGTGACTACTTTTCAAGGAATATAAAATGGAAAAGGGTGAAAAGATTAACCTTACAGTGGAAAAGCCTGAAAACCACATTATCTCAGCGAGGTGATCAGATTATGTAATAAGGATTATTAGTTGTCCTAAGTATAAAAATTAAGATGTTATAAATCTCCTGAAGCATTTGATGATTATTTGGCCCTGGAAACTCTCCTACAATGTGTCCCCCTATATCCTCCTTTTTCTGTTTTATTTAATTTTGGTGTGGTTGCTATTCTGTGAGGATTTAGACAGAATTCTATTTACTCTATAAAATGGAATAATTTGGCAGAAAAGAACATAAGAATATTCTTCAGTCTACCAGAAAATAACTGAAATGTGTATATGTATGTAGACAAGGGTAAATTGCTGTAACTTTGAGAAAAATTTGGCAAGCTTGTTAAAATTTAGAGTGTACCCTTTGATCCAGTAATTCTGATCAAAGTTAAACATTCAAGGAAGTAAAATATATATTGTGATTAATTAATGGAAAACTCAAGAACTACAGGCTTAAATGTAGGGAAAAGAAATTATTTTGACTTATACACAATAATTTAATTTTCATATGTAATATTCTGAACAGAAGAAGAAATATGTTAAGCCATATCAATAAACCTAGAATCAGTCTCCTTTTGCTTTATAAAGTTGAAATGAAATAAGTACTTGAAAGAACTGAAATATTCTTGAAAATAATATATTAAGTTCCTCTTATTTGGGGTAAATATCATTTTTTATGTCCTAGAACAATATTATGACAATCTTCAGTATACATTATATATTGAGACCAACTTATCAAATTCATTGTAAAAAAGATACTTGGCCTTTAAAAATTTTATCACTGTTCCAACATTCCAAGTTTTGGGTACGTTATGGGTATACGGTGCACAGTGAAAAGAAAGATTCTTGGTCCTCTAGCCATGCAGTTCCTCTCACAAACAAAATAATTAGTTTATTTACTAATAAATAAGCTATCGGTGATAGCTTATGTAAGTACAATGTAAAACACATACCCATCCATATGGATATGCGTATATGAGTGTAAATACACATATACGCACANTTTGAGTCATATTAAGAAAGGCTTTCAATAATCTGTGATTATTAAAGAATCATTTCATATTTTCTTACACTATTGTGGTTATATTATTTCTGCTTAAATCTTTGAATTATTAGGCATGTACTTTGATTGAAAGCCTGAGATATGGATCTCCTTTTGGGGCGGGTTAGGATGCTGTTTTTATTTTTATGTTTTCCAGATTGCTACTGTATCTTCTCAACTGTATTTATTAAGTAACATACCTGTTTCCCACTGATTTGCAATATTATATTCATCAAAAACCATATTCCTTAATATTTATGTGTTTATTTGGGAGTTTTCACTTATTCATTCTACAATAAATTATCAAAGTAATTTCATGCCAGGCAATTTTGTTTTTGTTACTTTTTAAAAAATTTTACATTTAATTTTAATTTTTTAATTTTTTAATTTTACAATTTTGTTTTGTTACTACTGTTTTGTTTTTAAGTTTTAAAGATTATGTATATATATATATAATTTTACACACACAGAAACAAATATAAATATATGTGTGCATTTAAGTTTTAAAGATTATGCATATGCATATAATTTTACAGACACAGAAACAAACATATATGTATGTATATATACACGTATATGTATAACTATGTGTGTATGTATGTGTGCATACAAAAGCATATAAATATTCCTTTTCAAGAAATAGGCAGAGCATTAAGTGGTCACTTTTATATTCCTCTAACAATATTGAACAATGCCAACAATCTTAGTTGGAAACACATTGGAAAACATTGTTATTCCTTTAGTATTTAACAGTACTCTTGAATAGGGTTTACTAATAGCTCATTTAGGGTTTTTATTTAATCACTATTTATTGTTAGATTAATGTATAATTGTGTTTTTTTATCATGACATGTATATGTGTGTGTGTATAGTTTTGATATCAACCTTATGATTGTTCTATACAAATTATTTAGGATCTTACCTTCTTTTTCTATGTCCTGGGAGGATTTGATTTTCATTTGCATTATTAATTCTACATAAGCTTGACAGATTTGTCCTGCATGAATGTTGGGAAATAGCACATTACTGGCTTGGGGGATAAAAAGAGTAGTTCTGTAACAACTTTACATTTTTATGGTAATTTTATTTCTTCTATTGTCCTCTTCTATTGTTCTATGTTTGTAATTTATAAGTTCCTAATAATTAGCTACATCTCACTATTATTTAAATTTATTTATGTACAATGTGAAAAGTGCTCTCAGAATTCTTTTAATTCTCGTGTGGGTATTTTATCTTGCTATTTCTATTTTGTGTCTATTTCTCCTCATTCAGTTAAGGTTGCCTTGATGAATTTTTCTCTTTATTTTCAAAGTAATAGTTCTTAGATTTATATGTTCCACCATATTCTACTTTATTTCATTAACTGCTTTTTCCCAATTAGGTTATTCAATTACTAACTTAAGTTGGGGGTTTCACTTATTATAGTATTGTCTGTTTTATAGTATTACTATTTAGTAGTATATCTTTTACTCTGGGCTTTGTCTTATTTGTATCCCATAGGTTCTCTTATGTAGGTTTTTAAATAAAATACTATTTAGATTTAATCTTTTCCTTAAGACATTTATTTAACAATTTTTAATATCCGATATTGCACTATTTCTTTTACACTTCTATTAATAATTCACAAATTTAATTAAAGTAGGTCAAAGAATGTCTTTTATACAATTTAGGTATTCTTTTTATGGCTGAATTTATAGTCAATTTTGAGAATGACTGACTTCTGAATATAGAGTTTGATATACCTAAAATTATATTTATCTTATGAATTGTGTGATTTAGTTATTCTGTATTTTTACATACTTTGGTGTACATTTTCACTGGGTGAGAGACACAAATTAAATTATTCTTTTGATTTACATTGCTCTGTTAATTGCTATAGCTTATGCTTTATAATTGTGATTATATATCTGTGCATAGATATTCATGACTGGATATTACATTTTGAATTGTAAATGCCTCTAACACATTTCATTCGGTATTAAAATTACAACTCTAGATTTTTATTTTTATTATTTTTTAATATTTTATTTATTTATCTATTTGACAGAGAAAGAGAGAGAGAGAGCAGGAGACAGAGAGAGAGCATAGGGCGAGCAAGAGAGGGAGAAGCAGGCTCCCCGCTGAGCAAGGAACCCGACATGGGGCTCAATCCAAGGACCCTGGGATCATGACCTGAGCCGAAGGCAGACGCTTAACTGACTGAGGCACCCAGGAGCCACACAACTCTAGATTTTTAAAATAGCTTAATTAAGGTATAATTGATTGCATGAATTAAAACTGTGCAATTTTTCTAAAGTTCTGTCAAATGTACACAAGAAACCAGCATTACATACATATACACAGGGGCACACACAATAAATACATTGTCTATATATACACACACACAATATTTTGTATACAGACACATTTTTTATTCCTGTAGGCAGTATAATATCTGCGTAATCGGTAATTACTGTGTGCTTCCCCTAATCCTTTATGGTGATTCTTTCCTCATTCTGAGATGTTTTCCTCATGGGAAACTGATGAGTATTCTGCTCAATAACTGAGTAGGACCACCTGCAAATCTTCTGAGTTCTCTCTCTGCAATTCCCTTCTCCCCTCCTCCCACCATACTGTGTCCTGGGTTGCCTCTTCCCTTTCTCCAGATTTAGCTCCATCTTATCAGTTCCCATTGGACTCTACCTGGGTTCCCCTTGTTCTGTGTCCTGAAAAATCTCTCAAGGCGGTAAGTTTTGCAATTGTAGGACTTGACATATTTGTTTTCTGTCTCTCAGAAATCACTGCCCCTTGTTGTCTGTCTATTTTCTTTTCTGAGCTCTGAAATCTGTGTTTCATGATTATCTTTGGTCTCAACATATGTGCTTCAGTGACTATTTCTGAATGATTCTTTCATTTGAGGGGCACACATTCAGTTATGGTTTTAATCTGTTCTGTAACTTCTTTCTGGAGAGGATTTCACAAGTGTCATGAGTTTGGTTACTATTTTCCATTATTTTCTTTTCTCCTTTGTAATTTTTTTGAGTTTAAGTTTGTCTCTTTTTAAAAATTTCTTATTACTATTTAATTAATAAGGTACTAAGGCAATTAAATTCACTCAAGTAGCAAATATAACATATTTACATATATATGGAGAGAAAGATTGAGAGGAAGGGGGGGGACACTTAACCATGTATTACTGTAAAAACTAGAGATACATAAATCCAAAAAGAAAATACACGTTCATGGACCTTACACTTTAGTGGGAGGAAAAAGGCGATAAAACATCAACAAGGTAATATTGTATATGTGAGGTGGTATTGGTTCTATAAAAGAAAACAGAGCATAGTGAAGAGCTAGAGGATGAAGGGTGTCGTTGATATTTTGGGAAATGTTTTTAGAATGGCCACCTGAGTAGCACAGTCGGTTAAGCATCCAAGTCTTGGTTTCAGCTCAGGGTCATGATCTGAGGGTTGTGAGACCGAGCCCGGTGTTGGGCTCGGCACTGGGCACGGAGTCTGCTTAAGACTCTCTCTCCCTCTCCCTCCTCCTCCATCACCTTGTGCTCTCACTCTTAAATAAACAAATCTTAAAAAATGTTATTTAGAAAAAAAATTATCGGCTAAGTTTTGGAGAGTACTCATGGTTATTTTCAAAAGAATGTAAGTCCCTGTGCTTATCTGTGAGAAAGATATTATAGGAAAAGAGAAAACTTACATGAAAAAAGTACATTCATGGAACATGCGTTGCAGTTTGAGAATAGTATAGAAACAACTTTAGCTGAAGTTTGTTAGCAAATGGGTGTATATTGGAAGATGAAGGCATATAGTTAACAAAGAGAAAGACTATATAGGGACTCATAAACCAGTGTAAGAACTATAAATTTTATTATTAATTAGAAGGAAATTCATCAGAGAGTTTTAAGAATAAGAGTGACATGATTTAATTTACATTTATATTTCCAAAAGCCTTTCAGGATCAGTGGAGGAAAATACTTTCAGAAGCAAAATGAAATATGTAAACATTAACACTGCAAAATTTCATGTTAGTTATGAAGGTTGCCTGGGCTAAGGTGGTTATGCTGTAAGTAGTGAGAAGAAACTGAATTCTAGATACTATATTAAGGTAGAGCTTCCAGGTTATGATGAAATGAAGATGAGGAAAAGAGAGAAGCTGATGGTTTTGAAGCTTTTGTTCCATGTTAACAGGAAAAAAAGAGTTGCTATTTACTAGTATGAGAAAGGATGTAGAGAACGAAGTTATACAGTGGGAGAATTAAGGGCTTGGTTTTACAAATATAAATGTGAGATACATTTCAGACTTCCAAGAGTGAACCATGCATTTGGATATAAAAATCTAGTTGCAGAGAAATAAGGTCTACAAATACAAATTGGAATCCTCTAAATACAGATGGTGTTAAAAACTATATGACTGGATAAGATCATGTAAGAATGGGGTACAGATTAAAAAGGAGAAATAACCCTTGACTATTTATTTCCATAAGAATGGGGTACAGATTAAAAAGGAGAAAAACCCTTGACTATTTATTTCCAAGAGTGGAGACAGCAACCTCTGGAGCCAAAAAGAATTTCTACCAACTGTCCATGAAGTTTCATAGATTTCTGGTGTGCGTGTGTATTTAAGGGACTGTGGACTCCATGGGTATAAGCAGTTGTTTTAATATTTACTTACCTCTAAATGACAGCCATTGGCGGTTTTGGGTCTGCCCATAATTTAGTACCATTTTCCAGGCTTCCTCTCTAAATGGCAGCCTCCAGGAAAGCCACCTGTATGCTATAATCTGTTAAAGACCAGCTCTTCTTTTCTTTTATGGAATTCAGAGTTAACTGTCGCCACCAGCCTCAGATGCCACTCCCGCTGTTGCAAACACGACACTGCTGACTTTTGGTTTTACTCTTCATGAAGTTTCATCACTTTAAGCAATGACCTTGTGCTAATTGATTCCAAGAGCTGCAGTTGCGTTTATCTTCCCTCAGCATCTTCATACACCTCAGTCAGATCTTCAGTACCTTTGACAGCCCTTCCTCATGAGTATTGGTTTGTGGTTACAAATCTTTCAGTCTTAGAGAAGTTAATTTGCAAGTCCATTACTCATTATTCTTGTTGGTTTGGTATAATTTTAATAACCTAAAATTTCTGGAAAAGTAGGCATGGACTCCCAATGGCAAATATATCTGAGAATAAAAGTAAAATATTTCCTGGTTCATGATAAAAATATTTTTCTTTAACTTTCCCGAAGATGTCTGCCCTTTCTATTACCTCTCTAGGACTAAAAAAATATTAACTTGAGATGACCTTAACAACAGCTTATAAAAGTGTACAGTTTACTTAAATTCTCTTTTACCTGACCTTTCCTAGGCTTGGTTAAGATTAATTTTTTGGTCTTCCTTGTAGATTTTTTTTTAATAATAGGATGGCCTTGTCATCCTCCATATAATTTCTCAAGAGTAACATTACCAATAATCTCCTTAGTACACTTTTAAAAATGGATTTCTTCTAATAGATTAGTATATTTTCATTAGAATTTACAGAGACTTTGAGGTGAATGATTTAAGCTCCATGACACAACAGGTATTGCATTTCCTGACAATTATTTCATGCTTCAGGTTGTATGATGCACAGAGCTAAAAGACATGTTTTTTTTTCCCCATGTGACAAGTTCCAGGTTTTAAAAAATGTGTTTGACTACAGAATAGCTTCCTTTTAATAGCAAGAGACTTAAATAAGGATAAGGCATGCATTTTCTCCGAGGTGAAAAAGAATCACGACTACCTAACTGTCAGATAACATGAGAACTAAGATTTTTATATCTTAGTGCAATAATCCACTAAATAATATGTATTGATTTGCTTTTTGCTTTTTTAGCTAAACACTCTTAAAATACATCTTCCATTTTGATGCTTACAAATGCTAGATGCATTTTGCTGAGCTAGCTTCTAAATCTACTTATGTTACTAATTCAAAGGGAAGCACAGCTTCCCTTAACCTATAATTTGAGTATTTTGCATCTAATTGGTTGCAGTTGAGTAAATATATGTTTGTCCTTACTGTGTTAAACACATAAGCCTCAATGTTTATGCTATGTAAGTGTGATTAACTTGTGAAAAATTCATCAAGTGCCCTGAGATCTGCACAGCTTATTTAAAAATTATGTATAAAGTTTTGAAGAATAAAAATGATTTGACAAGTAGGCAGCCCACAAAGAACCTGACACATAAAGGGAAGAAGATCAAACAGGAATACAGCAGGCATATTCACACTGTAGACTGCAGTGTCTGGTTCCACTCCAAGGGGTTGAAAGAACAAGTAGACATGACATGCAGAGAAAGAAAAGAGACATAAATCTCAAGGTGGAGAAATAAAAGACCATTTGACATTCAAAAATGATTTTTTTTAATTTTACATTTTTGACACACAGTCAACAAACTCACCTCAGTTTAACTTAGTTAAATGAACACAACTGTTGTCTTAAATCTGTGGAAAGCAACAAACAAGAGTACATCACAGAATTTTAGTTTCTGCTAAATCATATGAATCTCCCATTTCAGTTTTCCTCAAATTTCCCATAACATAAAGGCAATGCCAAGCAATTATATATTCAAGCCCCAGAAAGCCAGTTTATGATTCCTTAATTTTTAAATAGGATTTAGTATATTTTTTTCAATTTTATTATAATGTTAATTGTTAGTTAAGGGTTATGTTCTAAGTAACCATTGCATGTAACATTTTGGCTTTTAACTTTTATTTATTTGCTAATCATTCATTATTTTACATTTCAATATTCAAATTCATTTTTGTTTAATTTTTAAAATGTAAGTCCATCAAACATCTGTGTGCCATTGAATTTATTTTTGGATTTAATTATTTTGAAACACTCTTGTGTAAAAAAATATATGAAGATGACATTAGCGTAAGTAACCCATAGGCAGTGAAAACAAAACCATATCAAACTGAAAATGATAACAGACGAGAATATATTGCTCTTTATAAAATGTGTCTTTTTAACAGTGAAATAGTGTTTTTCTTAATCCAGTGAGATTTTAATCCAGGGAGAGATCCTTAATTTTCATCCTTTGATGTATAAATCTTAAAGAAATAAAACTTTCTGGGTAAAATATCAATAATTCTTAAATTACTACAATAGGAAAAGGGATAATTATCAGAATTTCTGTATTTAAGAGTATATATGTGCTCTTTATATTCTGATAACGCTAAAAATTTGCCCTCCCAAAAGGCTCTGATTAGGTATACTTCTTTCACCAGATATCTTGCCTCTCAAGTAGGTATATTTTATTTTATTTTATTTATTTTTATTTTTTAAAGATTTTATTTATTTATTTGACAGAGATAGAAACAGCCAGCGAGAGAGGGAACACAAGCAGGGGGAGAGGGAGAGGAAGAAGCAGGCTCATAGCGGAGGAGCCTGATGTGGGGCTCGATCCCATAACACCGGGATCACGCCCTGAGCCGAAGGCAGACGCGTAACCGCTGTGCCACCCAGGCGCCCCACAAGTAGGTATATTTTAATGTTGGTTTAATTTTCATGACCTTGATAAATTTTAAGTTGATAAATATTTTCATATTTTTGTNCAAGTAGCTATATTTTAATGTTGGTTTAATTTTCATGACCTTGATAAATTTTAAGTTGATAAATATTTTCATATTTTTGTTGGCAGTTCATATTATTGCCTGTGAATTGACTATACACTCCATATTCATTTTTTCCAATATATTTGTTCACCCTTCTTTGGTAAATTTTAATTAACCAGAGAACCATCCATTTTCATCTTCAAAGATTTGCTTCAGATCATTTCTTATTCGATGTCTTTTTTCTCAGTGCTTCATTTTTATCAAGTTTCACAAAAAGAAAACATAAAAGGTCTCATCTGTATTGTTTATTTTGCACTCCAATAGTGTTTTGACTAAATATAAAGACTCTTTTCTTACCTGAATTTTCTAAGCCCATTACAGTCCATTTTCTTGGTATACTTTTGACCTCCTGTTTTTTCCTTTGTGAATGATGCCACTGTCTCTTCCACAATGATGTGACCTCCTTGTTTTTTTCATCCTACATAATTTTTGCTATAATAGAATTGAAAGCTCACTGAATACCTTTATTATGAATATTGAGGTGATATTTTGATTAGATTATTGAAGTTATTTTTAGTCTTTTGAGTAAAGAGATATCTGTACGGTTTTCACTTCTCCTTGGTGACCAACTATACAAGACTACCTATGAAAATTAGAGAAGAAAAGCTTCTAATATTTTGTTTAATTATTTTATTTACTTCTGGCTCAAGTATAAAGTCTAAAATGATATTAACACACATTTTCTTTTCTATTTTTTCCCTTTTGCAAACTGTGCTTTTATTTCCAAAGATAATCTTCTTATATTCGTCTATATTCAATTTTCAGATTTCTTTCATAGTTAATTGTCTCAGAAGCCTTTATTATTAAATTTCTACCCAATTTCAAATTCATATCTGCTTCCAAAATTATTCTTAAGCCAACCAGATTTCATTGCATTACAAATGCCCATTCTTCAATCAGATAAAATTTTTTAGTAGTTATATGTTGAGCAAATGTCATATTTTAATAGGTATTTACTTTGTTTTGATCAAATATAATTTTATTAGACACAAGAAATACAAATTAGTTAATTTTTTTCAGGCATCTTAAAAATATAAAAACTTGTAACAAACTTCTATGAGTATCATTATTTAAAATGTGCATGAGCAGAACCTCATTAAATTATGCACATCTTATACATGCATTTTTCGCTTAAGATTTATCAAGATGACACATTTAGGGCGCCTGCGTAGCACAGTCGTTAAGCGTCTGCTTTCGGCTCAGGGCGTGATCCTGGCGTTCTGGGATCGAGTCCCACATTGGGCTCCTCCGCTGGGAGCTTGCTTCTTCCTCTCCCACTCCCCCTGCTTGTGTTCCCTCTCTCGCTGGCTGTCTCTTTGTCACATAAATAAATAAAATCTTTAAAAAAAAAAAGATAACACATCTAATTCTCCTTTCCTATTCACTGCTGTCCTCCACAAAGTTAAATTTTGAGATCAAATTCAGATGTAGGCTCCATTTTCTTAGGAATCTATATTAGCATGAGGGTTTGTATAGCTATCAGTTGGGAGAAATGATCTTTGGACTTTCCTGTATGGTTTCTTTTCCTATGACTGGATGGGAGTAGTGGGGGCTTCTCCACTTTGGCTACTTTTTTAGCTTTCCTTTTTTGTCTCTTTTGGATATCTCTCTAACAATGGGAGAAGGAGCACAAAAATTGCATCTTTATCTAATGTCCCATTTCTCTCTGTCATTCCTATTATTATCACGCAGATCAACAGATTGTTGAATCTGTAACATGCTTTTCACATTGGTCTGACTTCTGACACTCACTAACATTGTAACTCAGGTATACCAATAATATGCTGGGTTGTTTTTAACCTCCAAGATATTCTGTTCTTCAAAAGCCTCCACTCCATTTCTGAACTTATCATGAGGTCTGAGTGACAGCTTTTCAGTGGCCCCTCACAAGAGCCCATGGTACATTTTGTTTCCTCTCTAGAACTTTCTACACGAGTCAGCCTTTGTCAGACTACTAATACCCACATGGCTTCTCCATCCCCTCACTAGTAAAAGATAAACCGCCATCTCTGTTTCAAACTACCATTTCCATGGTAGAGACCAGCATTTAATGTTTCAGAAATTCCCTACTGCGTAAGTCCGTATTTCAAAATATGGGTCATGTTTGCACATTCTCAGGTTCCTTTGCAGGGACGTTGCAGGTATACCACCTTGACTCCTATCAGCTGCAGTATATCTGGGCTTGTATTGGAAATTAGATTCAATGATTGCAGGCAATAGACTTGATCAATTATGGCAGCAGCAAAGGCTGTTGCATCCAATTTTCAGAAGTAGCATTTTTAGCAAAAGGGTTTTAAGTAAGCATTAATGATGTCACCAATGAAAGTGGTTATGTTACTCTTCAATGGAACAGCAACCAGGTCTTTGCAGATCAGTTTTGTCATGTAACTTTGGGTAATTTTTTGTGGCTATGTAGCCTCTAATTCTTGTTCTTTAGTCTTGGCAAGATGCTATGTGTCATCCAATATCTTTTAGGAAAGCCATTTTATGTTTACTTAGCCAGAGTTAGTTTATATTACTTCAATTAATTTCTCTTTTGATAAAATATTGAAATTTTGATTTTTAGAAATTGAAAAATTATTGTATTATCACCTTTTATATAGAGGGGTAGGACTTCAGAAGATTTTTATTTTTAACTTATGTTTCCATGCTTATAAAAAAGTTAATATTTGGGATATATATAATGTTACTCTTTATACATGCTGATCAAAAAGTCCTATATCTAGCTATGGAATGTATAAGTCATGAGGATAAAAGTTACAGCATAGAGAATATAGTCAGTGGTATTGTAACAGTGTTATACAGTGACAGATGGTAGCTACACTTGTGGTAAGCATAGCATAACATATAGACTTGTTGAAACACTATGTTGTATACCTGAAATTATGTAACATAGTGAATCAACTATGCTTCAGTAGAAAATAAAAAATAAGATAAAAAATAAGTAAATAAAATAAAATGCACAGAATAAAAAAATTCTGTAAGAAGGATAATAAATCTAACCCCACTGGAAAAATCTTCCAGAATTAATAAGCTAGTGTCACAAGTGAAAGATTCTGAGTCTTAATATTTAGACAAATGAATGAAATGTACTTTACAACACAAATGGAGAATAACAGACTTAAATTCTAGTCTTGATTCAGTCACAACTAAGCTCTATGTCCTTTGGCAAGGCATTTAATCATTTTTTGGGGGGAGTTCTACTTATTTTACTATAAATGGATCTGGTTAGAGGACAGCCTTATATAGCCCTTCCTTTAAACTTGAAAACATGTCAATATAAACTCAAAATAAATCATGTAAATATTAAATATTAAACATATGGGACTTTTAAAAGCAAATTATTAAAGTGAATATTTACAACAAAAAATTCTGAAATTAGAGAGCTACCCAAAGAGCCATTTGCAGAGGAGTGGTCATCAGATATGACAAAAAAGACCTTATATTACTAGTATAAAAAAACACGTGGCTTTATTAAATTGCCAAAATTCAAAGCCAGTTGATTTAAAAACCCTTTATTTTGGATACTTATTGTGAGAACACTGTTAATTCACCTTTAAAAATTCATGTAAAAAAATGTAGTGTGCCTCCTGGCAACTACTCTTGGCAATATGAGTGGGGTAGGCTGTCTCTTTACTCACTTTCACTTTTCCCATCTGCACCAGTTTCTCATGTGACAGTTCCTCTCCATGGGATCCTGGCAACTCAACAAATATCAGTTGTTGCAAATATTACCATAAGAAGAAGGAAAAGAAAGAAAAATCTCATTTCTTTAATGTATAACAGCTAAAATTTTCAAGTTTTGGTTACTGTTTAAAGACTTAATAAGACAACATGCTTTGACATAACAACATGAACCTTTTTGGACAATCAAGACTTCCCTTCATTCTACCAATGAAATCTTAGCAGAATACTCTTTCTTCCTTTCATTTTTCTTAGGAGAATGTAAAGTTCTTAAAATAATCACAATGATTTTGTTCTTCCCAAGGTTATCCTTATTTTGCTCATTCTGAGCCAGGAACCACTGAGATTCCTATTTGTGGTCCCAATTTTGTTTTCAGCAACTGAAACATGAGTCATAATATGATTTACTTTCCTTAGCACACTGGAAGTTTCATTTCTCCCAAATCCAAGACTTTCATGTGCCCCAGTTATGCTGTCTCAAATATTAAGAAAGTAAAATATATCACTAGCCTCATGTATATAATACTGAGAAAACTCAAGCAAATCTCCTATACAAATGTGACTATCACAGCAGATTACACTGGAAACCAATGGTGTTAAACAGTGGTGGTTATCACCAACTAGAGGGCATTTTGGCCATTTGCAGGAAATTCTTGGCTTCCATAAAAATATCGGCCCACTATAACCAGCATTTAGTGGGAGGGGCTAGGGATGTTAGATTTGATGCGTATCATCTATTGTCAACTAATATCCCTTCCCATTCTCACTCACTTTACCTTTCTCACTATTACCCCTCTCTCAGTACAGCAGAAAGTGGAAGGCTTATATCCACAGAGTTCTTTCAAGGCAAGTTTGGATATCTTATTTAGGTTAATCTAATGAAACAGTTGCTACAGATTTGGAAGGTGGGCATAAGATGAATGCCCTCTTCCTGTGGCTGCCACGTGCTGCAGCTTAAGAAAAGTTGTCAGTTTTCTGCATCAGACACTACTGTCTATTAACCAGCTTTCTGTTTGTCAAAAAACTAGGAAAGTAGCTCTGGTTTCTTACTATGACTCTATGATTCCTGAATAACATCTCTGGGTATCCGTACTCCAGTCTTTGTTTGGGCTCTGCGGTGGTTGTGCTATCACTCTGACCTAGCCCACCACAGCTCCAGCGGCAGCCTGAGAAATAAGAACCCTATTTTACCTAATTTATTTAACTAGTACAGTATTTCTTATTTTCTGGAGTAGTAGAGTAAGTGTGCAAACAAAACAAAACACAAAACATTTTTAATTAAAACAAAAACAACGACAACAAACCTTTATTCTAGTTCCATCTGCTCTCTCTTCTTCTGGGTTGGGTTCTCCAGGAAGCAGATGCTGAGATGGAGTTAACAGTGCAATAGGTTTAGTGGGGAGTAATACCTGTGAAATAAAAAGAGACCCCGCAACATTAAGAAGCGTCATCAGATCATAGTATTGGGACTCGAATAAACATCATCAGATAGAGGAGTCTCAACTTGGGCAGAAATGGCTAAGCTTGAGCGCTACCATCTTGCTCAGTCATTAGCTAGGGGCAACTCTGAGAAGAACATGACCTTGGCTTCAATGCTGAGGTGAATCAGAAGCAGCTAATGGCTGGAGGCTTGTCAGGTACCATACTTCTCATAACTGGACAGTGAATCTTCCCTTGAAAGGGAATTTGAATGTAGTTCCCCTATTCTGCCAAACTCCTTTCCTGTAAAATTTAGAAATTTATAGTGGTATACTTACCAATCACCAGTATTTTTATTTGTTTTTTGTTCGTTTCATCTGGGCTTTACGATGGACTGAATGTCAATCAGTTATGCTTAAAGACCATCAATGTCTAATGGAATGAGCCTGTATTTCCTACTCTCTCATGAGCATGTTAATCTACATTTATAATACACAACTCTCTAAGATTCTTGTTCTGTTCATTTCCTACTTTCTCAGTCTCCTACTTTTCTCTGTATTTCTCTACCCCAAATATCCTGTATGCCACTGCGTTTGTTTCAAAGTTGCTAGGATCCAGCAGGTGAATTGTTACTACATATCCCTGAGAGAGAAACTCTTAATAGATTCCCAAAACAAAAATCTTATTTCCCTTATTTATTAAGTCTTGTGGCCTGGGAGGTAATTGGGAATTATGTAATTATTTTCCATATTATCCACCATAAAACTTTGTCTTTTATCTTAATTTGTTTAATTCTGGCATTGAATAACCTTTAAAACACAGATGACAGCAGAAACATTTCTTTCAGGCAATTCTATCTCTGCTGTAGGTGGCCCTGACCCTACTTCCCTGAATATTTTATTTTTATTTCTCTCTGCTGTTCTTCTTTCCTTTCCAGCAGGTCAAGTTAAATTTTCAAAACTTTGATGTATTTTTTCTCCCCTACCATATGTACACTTAACACAGTCTTTTGCAGCTTTGGACTGAAAGATAAAAAATCTGTCTCAGCTGATATCATTGTTCCCAGAATTTCTGAAATCATCTTTTCTAACCTCAAGTAATATTTTTTTCCAGGACCAAACTCCGAAGGTTTCTTGCCTACTGACCATAATGTTCCCTCTGCCATTAAAGACTCTTGACTTCTCAAGTCAGACCATTTGAATCATTTTTAGTAACCCTCTCTGTCTTTTTTTCTCTCTTTCTTTTTATGAAATTGGGTCTGTGAAAGCTTCATTCAGATGTTGCTTGATGTAAATCTAGGTGGTACCATTTATCTCCCATATAATACTCCCACCATTTTTTTTCTGTTTATTAATTAGTTCACACCGCCAGAGAAAAAGAATAAAAGAGAAAAGGACACTTTTTAGGGATTTTATCTTTCATCTTTATCTGTCTTCATCTTACTAACAAACTTATCTAACACAGTGAATCTCCATTAAAATTTCCTAGGTTCCTTATTGAAAATGCACATAACTTGTCCTTTTCCCAGACTTAATGAATTGGTATTTCCACAGGCAGGGCTTGAGAAGCTGTGTTTTTCAAAAGTATCCCATATGTTTTTGTTTGGTTTTGGCTTTTGTCCTAGTACCATCATCAAAAAAAAAGGGCCTTGTATATGATTAGTCCCTTTATTGCACTCTTGCTCCTGGTGCTTACAGACTGGGTGAAGTTGGAAAGGTGTCTGAGCTCCCCTTAGAGGACAAAGATGATACTCAGCCATACACTCCTATCTAGAATACACTCTACTGGGTCACTCTTAACATGATTCAATATTCAATATAGTATTTATTTGGATTCTGTTAGCCATTTTTTCATGAGTGAGGCTAGATCTGATTTTAGAGGAACTATATTTGACAGGTGTGCACTTTAGAATACCAACAATTTCACATATCATTTGGGAAATTATCCTTCTTTGGCTATATTTTGGGAGAGTTTATGTAACATGAACAAAATTGTCTGGTCTTAATTTTTCTGTAAGAAAACAAATGCAGAAAAAATAACCAAATAGAGGGAGAATAAATAGAGTATTTTAATATTCTCAGAGAAATAATTAACACTTTTGCTTAGTCAGTAGATGACCAGGACTTTTTTTAAAAGGTAAAAACACTGACACCTTCAAAGTTTTCAACAAAGTACTAACAAATCAATTCTAATAATATATAAAAAGCATTTTACACAAAGTAAACTTTATACCAAGTGGGATTTATGTATTAATAAAATACTTTATATCAACAGATAAAAAAACCAAAAATCATATCCTTATTCCATCTAATCCAGAAAAAGCATCACATCATACTTAATGGTGAGAAACTAGATGGTTTCCCCCTAAGATCAGAAGAAAGACAAGAATGCTTACCCTTGCTGCTTCTATTTAACATTGACTGGAAGTTCTAGCCTAGGTAACTAGGCAAGAAAAATTAAAAAAAAAAAAAGACGCCCAGGTTGGAAAAGAAGTAAAACTATCTCTCTTCATACATGACATAATCCTTTATATAGAAAGTCCTTGTAATCCACTAAAAAATATTAGAACTAATAAATTAGTTCAGCAAAACTGCAAGATATAAGATCAATACACGGATCAATTATATTTCTATACACTCACAAAGAATAATCCAAAAATAAATGAAGAAAACAATCCAATTCACAATAGCATCAAAAGAGTAACATACTTATGAGTAAATCTAACCAAATAAGTGCAAAACTTATGCCCTGAAAACCATAAAACACTGTTGAAACAAATTTTTAAAATATTTAAATAAATGGAAACATACTCCATGTTCAAGAATTGGAAGACTTAAAATTGTTAAGAAAGCAGTATTCCCCAAACTGATCTACTGATTCAACACCATTCTATAAAGTTGTCTTCTTTGTAGAAATTGGCAAGCTGGTTCTAAATTTATATGGAATTGCAAGGGACCCAGAATAGCCAAAACAATCCTCAAGAAAGAACAAGTAGGAGGCCTCACACTTGTCAGTTTCAAACCTTACTACAAAGCAATTTAGTACAAATTTTACTACACAACTTACTGTAAATGAAATCACTGTAGCACTGGCAAAAGCATGGACATATAGATGAATAACTAGAAATGAGAGTTCAGAAATGCATATATATATATATAT
>NC_048219.1:73439333-73447151 GCF_002007445.2 Ailuropoda melanoleuca | reverse complement strand
TTTTTTTTCTGTTTATTAATTAGTTCACACCGCCAGAGAAAAAGAATAAAAGAGAAAAGGACACTTTTTAGGGATTTTATCTTTCATCTTTATCTGTCTTCATCTTACTAACAAACTTATCTAACACAGTGAATCTCCATTAAAATTTCCTAGGTTCCTTATTGAAAATGCACATAACTTGTCCTTTTCCCAGACTTAATGAATTGGTATTTCCACAGGCAGGGCTTGAGAAGCTGTGTTTTTCAAAAGTATCCCATATGTTTTTGTTTGGTTTTGGCTTTTGTCCTAGTACCATCATCAAAAAAAAAGGGCCTTGTATATGATTAGTCCCTTTATTGCACTCTTGCTCCTGGTGCTTACAGACTGGGTGAAGTTGGAAAGGTGTCTGAGCTCCCCTTAGAGGACAAAGATGATACTCAGCCATACACTCCTATCTAGAATACACTCTACTGGGTCACTCTTAACATGATTCAATATTCAATATAGTATTTATTTGGATTCTGTTAGCCATTTTTTCATGAGTGAGGCTAGATCTGATTTTAGAGGAACTATATTTGACAGGTGTGCACTTTAGAATACCAACAATTTCACATATCATTTGGGAAATTATCCTTCTTTGGCTATATTTTGGGAGAGTTTATGTAACATGAACAAAATTGTCTGGTCTTAATTTTTCTGTAAGAAAACAAATGCAGAAAAAATAACCAAATAGAGGGAGAATAAATAGAGTATTTTAATATTCTCAGAGAAATAATTAACACTTTTGCTTAGTCAGTAGATGACCAGGACTTTTTTTAAAAGGTAAAAACACTGACACCTTCAAAGTTTTCAACAAAGTACTAACAAATCAATTCTAATAATATATAAAAAGCATTTTACACAAAGTAAACTTTATACCAAGTGGGATTTATGTATTAATAAAATACTTTATATCAACAGATAAAAAAACCAAAAATCATATCCTTATTCCATCTAATCCAGAAAAAGCATCACATCATACTTAATGGTGAGAAACTAGATGGTTTCCCCCTAAGATCAGAAGAAAGACAAGAATGCTTACCCTTGCTGCTTCTATTTAACATTGACTGGAAGTTCTAGCCTAGGTAACTAGGCAAGAAAAATTAAAAAAAAAAAAAGACGCCCAGGTTGGAAAAGAAGTAAAACTATCTCTCTTCATACATGACATAATCCTTTATATAGAAAGTCCTTGTAATCCACTAAAAAATATTAGAACTAATAAATTAGTTCAGCAAAACTGCAAGATATAAGATCAATACACGGATCAATTATATTTCTATACACTCACAAAGAATAATCCAAAAATAAATGAAGAAAACAATCCAATTCACAATAGCATCAAAAGAGTAACATACTTATGAGTAAATCTAACCAAATAAGTGCAAAACTTATGCCCTGAAAACCATAAAACACTGTTGAAACAAATTTTTAAAATATTTAAATAAATGGAAACATACTCCATGTTCAAGAATTGGAAGACTTAAAATTGTTAAGAAAGCAGTATTCCCCAAACTGATCTACTGATTCAACACCATTCTATAAAGTTGTCTTCTTTGTAGAAATTGGCAAGCTGGTTCTAAATTTATATGGAATTGCAAGGGACCCAGAATAGCCAAAACAATCCTCAAGAAAGAACAAGTAGGAGGCCTCACACTTGTCAGTTTCAAACCTTACTACAAAGCAATTTAGTACAAATTTTACTACACAACTTACTGTAAATGAAATCACTGTAGCACTGGCAAAAGCATGGACATATAGATGAATAACTAGAAATGAGAGTTCAGAAATGCATATATATATATATATATATACGTCTGTAGGCACACACACACATATTTATTTACAACTAATTTTCAAAAAGAGTGCTAGGATAATTCAATGGGAGACAGAAGAGTTCTTTTGTTTGTTTGTTTGTTTTTGTTTTTCCAACAAATGGTGCTGAGACGACTGTACAGTTACTTCCAAAATAAAGTTGGACCTTTATGCTACTCCATATACAAAAATTAACTCAGAATGAATTAATAAAACAAAATGTAAGAACTTAAAGTATAAAACTCTTAGAAGAAAAGATGAAATAAATCCTCACAACTATGAATTTGAAATGAGTTCTTAGTTGTGACACCAAAAGCATAAGCAACAACATCAAAAACATAAACAACACCAATAGCATAAGCAACAAAAATAACAACAAAAATAAATTAGATTTCATCAAAATTAATTTTTTTGTGAAAATTATCATGAAGTGAAAAGCCAACTCACAAAATGGGAGAAAACATTTGCAAATCATATATCTGATGAAGGACTTGTATCTAGAATATATAAGGAACACATAACTCAGTAATTGAGAAATAACTAACCCAAATAAAAAGTGAGCAAAGGTTCCGAATAATTTCTCCAAGAAAGATACACAAATGGCTAATAAACAAATGACAATATGCTCAATGTCATTAATCATCAAGGAATTGTAAATCAAAGACATGAGACACCATTTANATGTAAATCAAAGACATGAGAGACACCATTTAATACACACTAAAACGGCTAACATCAGAAAGTTGGATAACAAAACTATCAGTGAGGATGTGGAGATATTAGAACTCATACACTGCCGGTGCGAAAGTAAAATGGCGCAGCCATTGTGAAAAACAGTCTGGCAGTTCTTGAAATGAGTAAATGAGAAATGAACACATACAACAACACAAAAATTTGTATATGGATGTTCACCACTGCATTATTTATAATAGCCAAAATATGGAAACAATCCAAATGTCCATCAACACAGCTATGGATTCACAAGATATGGTCTACTCATACATTTGTACATTATTCAACCCATAAAGAAGAATGAAGTACTGATACATGATGATATATGAATCAGAAACGCTGGAAAGAGTATGCTAAGTGAAAGAAATTAATCACAAAGTGGCATACTATATGGTTTTATTCATATGAAAGTCCAGAAGAGGGAAATCTATAGAGATATAAAGTAGACTAGTGGTTGCTTTAAGGTGCTGCTTAGGGGTATTGAGGGTTCAGAGGCATAATAGGTAAGGGATAATAGATTTCTTTGGAGGTGACCAAAGCATTCTAAAATTGTGGGTAATGTTTGCACATATCTGTGAATGTACTAAGAACCATGAATTGCACACTTTAAAGAGGTGCATTGCATAGTATATGAATTCTACCTAAAAAAACCTATTTTTAAAAATATTCTCCTTTGAATTCAGAATATGTTCCTAATGGAATAGGTCAGGCTAAGGAATTCTTCATGGTTTGATAAACTAAATGCTGTTTTTTCTAAAGATGCCATTCTCAATCCTAAGTCCCTAGCTCCTATTCTATTAAAAAATTATTGCCTTGATTCTAATTCCCAAAATCTATTTGTCAAAGAACTTGACTTCATTTATGTATCTGGACAAAAAAGCTGATATTCATTAGTTCATTATGTGGTTAATTATCATGGTCACATACAGCCATAATGCTAAAAGGGATACTAAAATAAAATAAATTATGCATATCCATTTACCTTATCTTCAGGGAATGTAAAATGAAAATATAACAATGTATCTTCTCTTGAAATATTTTAATAGATTTAAGGAACAGTAAACAGCAAACAAAAGCAAGGAGCAAACAAGCCATATGACCATGCATTTAGAAAGACCCAAACCAGTATTTTTCCCAATTTAGTGCTCAAACTGATACTCAATCTCATTTAAATTAGTAAAATATAAGTCATTCAACATGTGTAAGTTTATGAATATTTTCAAACTCAATATATTTGATATCACAAAGCCAAATAATTTTGTATATTTATTTGCAGATATTTCATATAGATCTAGCATAAAAAGTTAGAGAAGACCCATAATCCATTTTATTCCTCATTATAGTCACTGTGGTAATTAAGTATCACGCACCAACTCTGAACAGAGTTGTTTCTTTGGTGAGGTGACAATAATTCAGTTGAGATTAATTTCAATAGTCTATAGACTTGGTTTGCCCTCTTTTGGTTAAGTTTTAAAGTACAAATATATAGATGCCAGTGACAAATATAAATGCTCTCTGCTTTTGACAAAGGTTATTGTCTTTTTTTCCCCATATTCTAGGCTTTCAAAATTATGCTTCTGGGAACCAAAAGACATAGACTTCCAAGAATACTATTGATATTATACTTAATGGTTTGGAACAGCAAATTTAATTAACTTCCAATATTAAAAATGACTCTGAAATGATAAACATACAGCTTGCATAATTTTCTGATTTTAAGTGTTATGAAACTTAATGTCCCTCCTAAATTTTGAAACTATGCAAACTTATCATCCATTGATTGATGTAAAAGCAAGGGGAACACTAATATTGTATTTTGCACCTACTGTCTTCCTAAAAAATGGACAATATTGGTTTTTCTAGGGGTGCCTGGGTGGCTTAGTCGGTTAAGTGTCTGCCTTTGGTTCAGGTCATGATCACAGGGTCCGGGGATTGAGCCCCACGTTGGGCTCCCTGCTCACTGGGGAGCCTGCTTCTCCCTCTCCTCCCCACTTGAATGCTGTCTCTCGCTATTCCTCTCTCTCAAATAAATAAATAAATAAAAAATTTTTTAAAAAAATAATGGTTTTTCTATTTAGTACAAATGGCAAGTGCAATCTTTTGACCTATCAAATTTTCACCTTTGTATTTTGGAATTGTTAAGTTCATTTTAAAATGTCCACTTAGTGCTCAAATCTCACATATTAAAGTAGATTTTGATCTCATAATTATTTGTTTCTTCCTTTCTTGACGTGTTTTTGCAAGTACTAAACAGATAGCTACAGATATGTATTTCTAGGGTAAGAGTTTATTTCTAGGTTAACTAAGGATATAACTCTCCCTGATTCCATTTTATAATACTCAATTTTCTAGCACCTTAGAAATTTGACATCAAGANCTAGAAAGTTGACATCAAGAAAAAATAATTTATCTTCAGAAAAAAAAACTTATTGAATTGCACTGCAACTGAATAATGTTTTCTTATGCTTTATGACTAAATTCTAAATTGAACTCTTGAAAAAAAGACAATGTTTTACCTTAAGCAATATGAACCTAAACAAGCTGAAATAATTTGTTTAGATTCTGTGGAGCAACATGGAATCAATTTTCTTCTTGTCTTGGTGCAAAAATCATTTCTATAATGTTCATTCTGTATATTTAAATTTTCCAAGTAATTACTTTTTAAAATTTTCTAACTTATTCATTATAGCATTAGATACTTTGGTTTTATAATTAGAATTTTTAACTAAAGCATAACACAATTACTCCAAAAAGCATTAGTCTCAGAAATATATTTTAATTTAATTTTTAAATGCACATGCATGATTCTATTTCTTTATTATGGAAAAATATCTCCAAAAATCATATATGAAATAACTTTATCCTAGCATCAGAGAGAGAATAATGATATATACTAAGTAGTCTGCTGATTTATTTTAATATGATAACATAAATCTTAAAATGTAGTATAATCTGATTCTGACTTCCTGAATTCAAATCTTGCCTCTACTGCCTTAGGACTAGGTAGCCTCAAACAAGTTAGTTAACTTGTCTGTTCAATTTCCTCATTTCTAAAAAAAGGGACAATAATCACTAGGATTAGTATGAAGATCCAGTTAGACTAATATATGTAAAGTGTTTTTCAAAGTGCCTGGCATAAGTTTCTAATAAGTATTAGCTATAATTATTAAAGTAATGAGGCTTAGATGTATGAATATTAATTTTTAAACTATGGTTAATGTTAGCTATAGAAGGTTTCAAATAAACAGAGCTTTTCTTAGGGGATGGTTTATCCTATTTCTAATTTGTTCTATGTTAAAGAGAAAGAGGCAGGCTTTGTGTATATTAAAATACATATGAACAAATGGCATTAAATTAATTAAAGTATTAAAGGAGAAATCAAGAACAGAAAAGGGAATGATTAATTTTTTTTAAGACACAGAACTTGAACCAAATTATGTGTAAGACTCATGTTCAGCCTCATGATTTCCTGTTTATACCTTGACAAAGGGATAGATATGAGGGAAATGTGTGATGTAATTTTTTATTCTAGAATGTAGTTGGGTATTACATTTAAAGAAATATTTTTGCAGAAAATTTCAGTACTGGCAAGGAGGAAGCTGTTGGATTAGCTTGTGTACAGAAAAGCTCCCCATGATTTCAAAGAACTTGGTCAGCTTTTATTACATGCCACATTTGCCAAGTTTAACTAATATGTCAAATGAAAAGCACAATCTGTTCAACCTGAAAAATGACTGTTTTTGTATTATCATTGCCGAGCCACTTCCCCAAAGAAAATCATTAAGAGGAAGGAGAAGAAGACTGTGAGGTAAAGTGCCCTGTAAAAAAAAAAAAAAGAAATGCTGGGGAGGAGCAAGCTGTGCGCCACTGGCTGGCTCCGCGGTTTGAGGCGCGGGTGGGGTGGAGTCCTATGGACCACAGACTCGATTTGCAGTTTTGGAAGTTCCACCAAGATGCCCAATGGATTCACCTGACGGAGCCAGACTCTGCTTTTGTACATTGAAATGAAACATTTGTGAATGATAGCTCGTTCTCTTTGCCTGAGCCGTTTAAAATTTGGAAACTTTTATTGAATATTCTTAATTTCATGGCAATATAATTATTGGCATAGATTCAGAAAGAATCTGTTCTCCTTTTTACCAGGACATAATTGGAAACACTGGGCATGCAACCAAGGCCTTGCCTAGAGGGTTATATCTGGGGATGATGTTCCTTTAATCAGATATGGCCAGACACATCTAAGGAACTAGGTTGACTTTATGGAGCCAATGCTTACAAACCCTTCCAGGAAAATTAGTTGGTATCTGGCTTACAAGGTTTTCAGCTTTTGAGTGGGTAAGGTCACTTTCTTGTCAGACCCAGGAATCTTAGGATATCTGGAGAACGTCAAGAAGAGACAAATTCACACAATGGCTATTACAACTGAAATCTGGTGTTGAGTTCTTGATGGGACTATCTAACCTCAGAGGCTTTTAGAAGTCAATTTGAGATTTTTTGGGAAGCCTTTCAGCAAAGCAAGTTTAAGAAGTCATAAGAGGCAAATTATCACTCTTGTTACACTAATGTAAACAGTGAAGTTAGGGACCACCTTATTTGCAATCAAGAATAATCTTCCTTTGTCCCCTGAAACAAATAATACATTATATGTTAATTAAAAATAAAAAATAAAAATAAATAGGCTTGCAGAGTTAAGATGGCAGAGGAGTAGGGGTCCCCTTTTTCAGGTGGTCCCCTGAGTCGAGCTGGATAGGGACCAGACCATCCTGAATATCCATGAAATCAGCCTGAGATGCAGGAAGATACATCTGGATCTCTACAAATGAACATCTCCAGTGCTGAGTCTTGAGGCACAGTGCGGGGAGCCGTGAAACCCCGCACAGATATCTGAAGATAAACGGAAGGGGGAGGGAGCCTCTGCGTTTGGGCGCCGGGAAGTGGTAGCCACCTGCGCTGGGGAGCGAGGGGACTCACCGGAGGATGGCTCCCGCGAGAGAGCAGACTGAGACCGTGATCCAGGGATGCACGTCACCAGACTGAAACGGAGCTCCTGCGCACTCACTGGAACCAGGCTGAGACCAGGAGCACCGGAGCCCGCGGGGGCAGCTGGTGGTGTTAGAAACACAAAGGACAGAGATGCGACGGCCCTGAAGTGAGGGCTAGGATGCTGGGCGTGGGGTGGACATCCAGGGACGCTGCAGGGTTGAGCAGCACCAACAGAAACAGAGTTAAAGTGGCCAGAACATCAGTGGAGAACGG
>NC_048219.1:73438948-73439122 GCF_002007445.2 Ailuropoda melanoleuca | reverse complement strand
TTTTTTTTTTTTTTTTTTTTTTTTTTTTTTTTTTTTTTTTTTTTTTTTTTTTTTTTTTTTTTTTTTATCACTATAACCAAGGGCACACCATGTGGGTCCCGGGCAATAATTTGGGCTCTGGACAAACCCGCAACCTCTCCTCATCAGAATGATGAGAAGGAGAAATCCCCCCCA
>NC_048219.1:73438565-73438848 GCF_002007445.2 Ailuropoda melanoleuca | reverse complement strand
GGCCTTCCTGGAAACCTATAAACTACCAAGATTGAAACAGGAAGAAACTGATTTTTTAAACAGGCCAATTAGTTATGAAGAGATTGAATCAGTGATAAACAACTTTCCAAACAACAAAACTCCAGGCCTGGATGGTTTTCCTGGGGAAATCTACCAAACATTCAAAGAAGAAATAATGCCTATTCTCCTATAGCTATTTCAAAAAATAGAAACTGAAGGAAAGCTACCAAACTCATTCTATGAGGCCAATATTACCTTGATTCCCAAACCAGGCAAAGACCCC